>NC_086448.1:390224522-390309522 GCF_028390025.1 Pseudophryne corroboree | reverse complement strand
ATCATACCAGAGTTGAGTCAGGTTCAGGGCTTTGTCCTGAGGTCCCGGTTTAAAAAAATAAGAATTTACTTACCGATAATTCTATTTCTCGGAGTCCGTAGTGGATGCTGGGGTTCCTGAAAGGACCATGGGGGGGGGATAGCGGCTCCGCAGGAGACAGGGCACAAAAAGTAAAGCTTTAGGATCAGGTGGTGTGCACTGGCTCCTCCCCCTATGACCCTCCTCCAAGCCTCAGTTAGGTACTGTGCCCGGACTAGCGTACACAATAAGGAAGGATTTATGAATCCCGGGTAAGACTCATACCAGCCACACCAATCACACTGTACAACCTGTGATCTAAACCCAGTTAACAGTATGATAACAGCGGAGCCTCTGAAAAGATGGCTCACAACAATAATAACCCGATTTTTGTAACTATGTACAAGTAATGCAGATAATCCGCACTTGGGATGGGCGCCCAGCATCCACTACGGACTCCGAGAAATAGAATTATCGGTAAGTAAATTCTTATTTTCTCTATCGTCCTAGTGGATGCTGGGGTTCCTGAAAGGACCATGGGGATTATACCAAAGCTCCCAAACGGGCGGGAGAGTGCGGATGACTCTGCAGCACCGAATGAGAGAACTCCAGGTCCTCCTTAGCCAGGGTATCAAATTTGTAGGATTTTACAAACGTGTTTGCCCCTGATTAAATAGCCGCTCGGCAAAGTTGTAAAGCCGAGACCCCTCGGGCAGCCGCCCAAGATGAGCCCACCTTCCTTGTGGAATGGGCATTTACATATTTTGGCTGTGGCAGGCCTGCCACAGAATGTGCAAGCTGAATTGTATTACACATCCAACTAGCAAAAGTCTGCTTAAAAGCAAGAGCACCCAGTTTGTTGGGTGCATACAGGATAACTGCAAGTCAGTTCTCCTGACTTAAGCCGTCCTGGAACCTATATTTTCAGGGCCCTGACCACATCTAGCAACTTGGAGTCCTCCAAGTCCCTAGTAGGCGCAAGACACCACAATAAGCTGGTTCAGGTGAAACACTGACACCACCTTAGGGAGAGAACTGGGGACGAGTCCGCAGCTCTGCCCTGTCCGAATGGACAAACAGATATGGGCTTTTTTGAGAAAAAAACCACCAATTTGACACTCGCCTGGTCCAGGCCAGGTCCAAGAGCATGTTCACTTTTCATGTGAGATGCTTCAAATCCACAGATTTGACTGGTTTTAAACCAATGTGTTTTGAGGAATCCCAGAACTACGTTGAGATCCCACAGTGCCACTGGAGGCACAAAAGGGGGTTGTATATGCAATACTCCCTTGACAAACTTCTGGACTTCAGGAACTGAAGCCAATTCTTTCTGGAAGAAAAATCGACAGGGCCGAAATTTGAACCTTAATGGACCCCAATTTGAGGCCCATAGACACTCCTGTTTGCAAGAAATGCAGGAATCGACCGAGTTGAGATTTCTTCGTGGGGCCTTCCTGGCCTCACACCACGCAACATATTTTCGCCACATGTGGTGATAATGTTGTGCGGTCACCTCCTTTCTGGCTTTGACCAGGGTAGGAATGACCTCTTCCTGAATGCCTTTTCCCTTAGGATCCGGCGTTCCACCGCCATGCCGTCAAACGCAGCTGCGGTAAGTCTTGGAACAGACATGGTACTTGCTGAAACAAGTCCCTTCTTAGCGGCAGAGGCCATAAGTCCTCTGTGAGCATCTCTTGAAGTTCCGGGTACCAAGTCCTTCTTGGCCAATCCGGAGCCATGAGTATAGTTCTTACTCCTCTACGTCTTATAATTCTCAGTACCTTAGGTATGAAAAGCAGAGGATGGAACACATACACCGACTGGTACACCCACGGTGTTACCAGAAACGTCCACAGCTATTGCCTGAGGGTCTCTTAACCTGGCGCAATACCTGTCCCGTTTTTTGTTCAGACGGGACGCCATCATGTCCACCTTTGGTAATTCCCAACGGTTTACAATTATGTGGAAAACTTCCCCATGAAGTTCCCACTCTGCCGGGTGGAGGTCGTGCCTACTGAGGAAGTCTGCTTCCCAGTTTCCATTCCCGGAATGAAACACTGCTGACAGTGCTATCACATGATTTTCCGCCCAGCGAAAAGTCCTTGCAGTTTTTGCCACTGCCCTCCTGCTTCTTGTGCCGCCCTGTCTATTTACGTGGGCGACTGCCGTGATGTTTTATCCCACTGGATCAATACCGGCTGACCTTGAAGCAGAGGTCTTGCTAAGCTTAGAGCATTATAAATTTACCCTTAGCTATATTTATGTGGAGAAAAATCTCCAGACTTGATCACACTCCCTGGAAATTTTTTCCTTGTGTGACTGCTCCCCAGCCTCTCGGGCTGGCATCCGTGGTCACCAACATCCAAAACTGAATGCCGAATCTGCGGCCCTCTAGAAGATGAGCACTCTGTAACCACCACAGGAGAGACACCCTTGTCCTTGGATATAGGGTTATCCGCTGATGCATCTGAAGATGCGATCCGGACCATTTGTCCAGCAGATCCCACTGAAAAGTTCTTGCATGAAATCTGCCGACTGGAATTGCTTCGAAGGAAGTCACCATTTTTTTTACCATGGCCCTTGTGCAATGATGCACTGATTTTAGGAGGTTCCTGACTAGCTCGGATAACTCCCTGGCTTTCTCTTCCGGGAGAAACACCTTTTTCTGGACTGTGTCCAGAATCATCCCTAAGCACAGGAGACTTGTTGTCGGGATCAGCTGCGATTTTGGAATCTTTAGAATCCACCCCTGCTGTTGTAACAGTATCCGAGATAGTGCTACTCCGACCTCCAACTGTTCCCTGGACTTTGCCCTTATCAGGAGATCGTCCAAGTAAGGGATAATTAAGACGCCTTTTCTTCGAAGAAGAACCATCATTTCGGCCATTACCTTGGTAAAGACCCGGGGTGCCGTAGACAATCCAAACGGCAGCGTCTGAAACTGATAGTGACAGTTTTATACCACGAACCTGAGGTACCCTTAGTGATAAGGGCAAATTTGGGACATGGAGGTAAGCATCCCTGATGTCTCGGGACACCAGATAGTCCCCTTCTTCCCGGTTCGTTATCACTGCTCTGAGTGACTCCATCTTGATTTGAACCTTTGTAAGTGTTCAAATTTTTTTAGATTTAGAATAGGTCTCACCTAGCCTTCTGGCTTCAGTACCACAATATAGTGTGGAATAATACCCCTTTTCTTGTTGTAGGAGGGGTAATTTTAATTATCACCTGCTGGGAATACAGCTCGTGAATTTTTTCCCATACTGCCTCCTTGTCGGAGGGAGACCTTGGTAAAGCAGCCTTCAGGAGCCTGCGCAGGGGAAACGTCTCGACATTCCAAACTGTACCCCTGGGATACTACTTGTAGGATCCAGGGGTCCTATACGGTCTCAGCGTCATGCTGAGAGCTTGTCAGAAGCGGAACGCTTCTGTTCCTGGGAATGGGCTGCCTGCTGCAGTCTTCTTCCCTTTCCTCTATCCCTGGGCAGATATGACTCTTATAGGGACGAAAGGACTGAAGCTGAAAAGACGGTGTCTTTTTCTGCAGAGATGTGACTTAGGGTAAAAACGGTGGATTTTCCAGCAGTTGCCGTGGCCACCAGGTCCGATGGACCGACCCCAAATAACTCCTCTTCCTTTATACGGCAATACACCTTTGTGCCGTTTGGAATCTGCATCACCTGACCACTGTCGTGTCCATAAACATCTTCTGGCAGATATGGACATCGCACTTACTCTTGATGCCAGAGTGCAAATATCCCTCTGTGCATCTCGCATATATAGAAATACATCCTTTAAATGCTCTATAGTCAATAAAATACTGTCCCTGTCAAGGGTATCAATATTTTTAGTCAGGGAATCCGACCAAGCCACCCCAGCTCTGCACATCCAGGCTGAGGCGATCGCTGGTCGCAGTATAACACCAGTATGTGTGTATATACTTTTTATGATATTTTTCCAGCCTCCTGTCAGCTGGCTCCTTGAGGACGGCCCTATCTATAGACGGTACCGCCACTTGTTCTGATAAGCGTGTGAGCGCCTTATCCACCCTAAGGGGTGTTTCCCAACGCGCCCTATCTTCTGGCGGGAAAGGGTATACCGCCCATATTTTCTATCGGGGGGAACCCACGCATCATCACACACTTCATTTAATTTTTCTGATTCAGGAAAAACTACGGTAGTTTTTTCACATCCCACATAATACCCTCTTTTGTGGTACTTGTAGTATCAGAAATATGTAACACCTCCTTCATTGCCCTTAACGTGTGGCCCTAATAAGGAATACGTTTGTTTATTCACCGTCGACACTGGATTCAGTGTCCCTGTCTGTGTCTGTGTCGACCGACTAAAGTAAACGGGCGTTTTAAAACCCCTGACGGTGTTTTTGAGACGTCTGGACCGGTACTAATTGTTTGTCGGCCGTCTCATGTCGTCAACCGACCTTGGCGCGTGTTGACATTATCACGTAATTCCCTAAATAAGCCATCCATTCTGGTGTCGACTCCCTAGAGAGTGACATCACCATTACAGGCAATTGCTCCGCCTCCTCACCAACATCGTCCTCATACATGTCGACACACACGTACCGACACACAGCACACACACAGGGAATGCTCTGATAGAGGACAGGACCTACTAGCCCTTTGGAGAGACAGAGGGAGAGTTTGCCAGCACACACCAAAAACGCTATAATTATATAGGGACAACCTTATATAAGTGTTTTCCCTTATAGCATCTTTTTTATATATTTCTAACGCCAAATTAGTGCCCCCCCTCTCTGTTTTAACCCTGTTTCTGTAGTGCAGTGCAGGGGAGAGCCTGGGAGCCTTCCCTCCAGCCTTTCTGTGAGGGAAAATGGCGCTGTGTGCTGAGGAGATAGGCCCCGCCCCTTTTTCGGCGGCCTCGTCTCCCGCTCTTAACGGATTCTGGCAGGGGTTAAATATCTCCATATAGCCCCCGGAGGCTATATGTGAGGTATTTTTAGCCAAAAAAGGTTTTCATTTGCCTCCCAGGGCGCCCCCCTCCCAGCGCCCTGCACCCTCAGTGACTGCCGTGTGAAGTGTGCTGAGAGGAAAATGGCGCACAGCTGCAGTGCTGTGCGCTACCTTAAGAAGACTGAGGAGTCTTCTGCCGCCGATTCTGGACCTCTTCTCGTTTCAGCATCTGCAAGGGGGCCGGCGGCGAGGCTCCGGTGACCATCCAGGCTGTACCTGTGATCGTCCCTCTGGAGCTAATGTCCAGTAGCCAAGAAGCCAATCCATCCTGCACGCAGGTGAGTTCACTTCTTCTCCCCTAAGTCCCTCGTTGCAGTGATCCTGTTGCCAGCAGGACTCACTGTCAAATAAAAAACCTAAGCTAAACTTTTCTAAGCAGCTCTTTAGGAGAGCCACCTAGATTGCACCCTTCTCGGCCGGGCACAAAAATCTAACTGAGGCTTGGAGGAGGGTCATAGGGGGAGGAGCCAGTGCACACCACCTGATCCTAAAGCTTTACTTTTTGTGCCCTGTCTCCTGCGGAGCCGCTATCCCCCCCCCCCATGGTCCTTTCAGGAACCCCAGCATCCACTAGGACGATAGAGAAAAGAAAAAAAAAGAAAAACAAAGATTTCTCCTTACGAAGTTGAACTACTGGATGGAATCTCTCAGACCAGGGAGCTCCAGCACGTAAAGGTGGAAAAGGGTTTAAATATGTTTTTCTCTGCATTCAGCTTCCTGGGTTGATGTACAGGTTTGTCGGTGGTTTTCACCGGTTTGTTGGCAGTATGGTGGTTTTCTTTCAGTAGTAAGAGCCATTGTTATTCTGTACTGAGACGCTCTCCTGATTACGGCGAGGTCAAGAAACAAGTGGTCCAACTTGTTGTTTCTCTCTGACTGTTCTTTAACACAGGAAATGGCTGTTCCCAACGACGCAGATGTCGGAGATGGGTATTGGAGTAGATACTGAACGGTTGAGGTTCTGTGTTTTTCCTGTGGAAAGTGGTCTGAAGTTCCTGAGTCGGATCACATTTGCAGTGACAATCCATCAATGTTCCGTTCATGAAGGTGCGGCTTAGGAAGCTTTCAGTAAAAAAATATCACTCCTGTGGTGTCTACTCAGTTCTCACCTTCTACAGGGACGAAGGTTCGGAATCCAGGGGGGGATCCTGGTGTCCATGCATGCAGATCTCCGAGACTGGGGAGCAGTCCTTACAAGGGAAGTATTTCCAGAGGAAAAGGTCAACCTGGGAAGCTTGGCTGCAATAAACTTTCTTGGATTATGAGCTATTTTCAGTGAACATATGCTTAGTGATCTGGCTGTGTTAATTCTGTCGGACAACTTGACAGCAGTGGTGTAAGTAAACCGCTAGGGTGGAACAAGGAGCAAAGCGGCAATGGCAGATGCCGTAAAAGTTTTCCGCTGGCAGAAAGGACTGGAAAACGCTATATTAGCATTTTTCATTCCCGATG
Source organism: Pseudophryne corroboree (assembly GCF_028390025.1). Lineage (NCBI taxonomy): Eukaryota > Metazoa > Chordata > Amphibia > Anura > Myobatrachidae > Pseudophryne > Pseudophryne corroboree. The sequence goes on along the minus strand of NC_086448.1, from coordinate 390,303,058 downwards.
TGAACGACACAGAAATAGATTCCTCTGCAGATGTGATCTCCATCCGGGAGAAATACAGTCGTCATCGAGAAGTTTCACTGAAGCGACAAGTCGAGGGGTGCCTAATTTGGACATGCTGGCGTCTCGCCTCACCGAGAGATCTCAGGGATATTATTCCAGGTCAGGGGACACTTGCGCTGTAGCAGTGGACGTCCTCGGGACATCTTGGGTGTTTCAGTCGGTCTATGTGTACCCTCCGTTTTCACTTTTCTGAACGTGATAAACGTAAGAAGAACATAGGTTCAGGCGATCATAATTGTTGCGGTCTAAACAAGCAGGGCTTTGTATCCAATTCTTCAAGAGAATCCCTGGCCGCTTCCTCTATGTAAGGAACTGTTACAGCAAGATCCGGGCATGTATCAAGACTTACCGCGGCTACGTTTGAAGGCGTGACGGTTGAGCGCCATATCCTGGACAGGAAGGGTATTCCCAGTGAAGTCGGTTCCACTCTTCTTCAGGCTAGAAAAGAAGTAACTGCAAAGCCTTACCACCGTGTTTGGAGAAAATGTGTGTCTTGGTGTGAATCCAAGAAGGCTATTACGGAAGCTTCAGCTGGGTCGTTTTTCTCCACTCTTTGCAAGCAGGTGTGGGTGCAGGCCTACAGTTAGGCTCCATTAAAGAGTGGTTTTGGCCTTCTAAATTTTCTTTCAAGAAAGAATTGGTGACCTTTCCGGAAGTTCGGACCTTCGTAGAAGGAGTACTGCACATCCAACTTCCCTTTGTGCCCACATTGGCACCGTGGGACCTTGACGTGGTGCTGCGTTTTATTGGGCCACGATGATTAGAACCTTTTTGAAAGGTTGTGTTAAATTTCTCTCTTGGGGAGTGGTCATGCTTTCGGCTTTGGCGTCCGCAAGGCGGGTGTCGGAAGTAGCGGCTGGGTCTCACAAGAGCCCCTGTTTGATTTTACAGGTGGATAGAGCCGAATTGAGAATTCGGGTAATAGTTCTGCAAAAAAAGTGGTTTCAGTGTTTCGCAGGAACCAGCCTATTGTGATGCCTGTGGTTACTTAGGCATTGGCTGTTTCAAAGTCTCTCGAGGTAGCCAGGATTTTGTATATTTGGCCGCCAATTTGGCTCAGAATGGGGAAACAGAGTCTCTGTTTGTCCGGTATGCTCCCAGCTTGTTTGGGGCGCCTGTGTCTCTGCAGTCGGTTACACAGCCGGGTTGGTTACGCTTCTAGTGACGTGGCAGGGGCGGCGCTGGGAGATCACATCTGATGTGGAAAGTTGAACTGTGCATCATGTGTAAAAATGCCGAGAAATAGTAAAATGTATAAATCATCTAATACAGGGGAAGAATTCCAAGTAAAAAGTTTTTTGAACTGTAATTAGACATATATTATATATGTAATCACATGCTCCTGTGGAAGTCTGAAGGACGAAATGTGTTGGATGTACCTCTACTGACTCTCCATTTTTACAGATAAGCATCACTCTCTTCTTAAAATAGCTTTTATCAGTATTATATTGCCTTTACTGGTTTTATGTGATTCTGGGTTCTAGCTAAATTATACATTTTTATCTAGTCTTTTTGGGATTTTTTTTAAGCTTTTACCTTATTTTTTATCCCATCACTATGTTTTAAATTGTACAAATAAATATATTGTTAATTTTTTTCTAAACCGTATCCTGCAATATTCTTCATTTTTCTATCAATATATTAGACACTGCAAGTCGCTGATACCCCTATCCCCCCTTTGTTCTCCACATTTCAACTCTAAAGGCAGCTTATCCCTGCCGAATATTTAGGGGTTAGCTGACACCTTATATTATTAAAAGGAGTGTCCTTTACCGAAGTATTTTACCGTATTAATTTATCTGCTCACATACACCTGTGGCGCCATACCCCCACTGCTCAAACTATAATATATAAGTCCAGAGGTGAAGCGCACACACTTAAAGGATGTTAGAAGGGTGCCGTGTCAATTGTTATTGATACCATAGTTCCCAATGCTTACCCTGAAAGGGTTTAGACAAAAGGAGACCAGCACACCACCATATGAAAAAATATGAAAAGCATTTAATGAATCAGTAGCATTATCAGGCCTTTTGAAAAAAATTTCAGTACTCATCATGAGGCTTTCAGCAGTATTCAAGCAGAACAGCCATCCCAACGGCCCGTTTCGGTTGTCACACCTTCATCATGGGGTCAGCTACAACATAGTGTTCAAACAGAGAACCTTATAAAGCTGTGCAATTTGCATAAATCAGATACACCTGTTTTGCCCAATCACCAGTGATTCAAAAACCTCCCAGGGATATGTATATTTGATGATTATCTGTATAAAGCTTTATATATATATATATATATATATATATCTATATCTGGATAAATAGATTAAGCTGTGCATTTATGGTCTATTGTAAAATGGATATATATAAGAAATTAATTCATAGGGATATATAAAGTGTGATGAGGAAAGAACCCCATAGGGGGTAGTAGAGATGCGGATTGGATTGAATACTAATGTACGAGAGGGTAACAATAGTAGTAATCTAGTTACTTAGTAATTTTTAATTTAAGGTTTATGTGCTTTAGGTGTATGTTTGTTATTTATCTATATTGTTAATAGAACAGTATGGATTAATGTTGATACATTGGGAGCCCATTCAATACTCTTGGAATGAAAAGGAGGCTTGGGTATATGGAGTAAGCCTAGATGGGAAAAAAGCTGTTCTGACAGAACGAAAACGAGGCTTGGCTCCGTGCCTGTATAGAAAATGATCAGACTAAGAGAGAGGCTTGAAACGCGGGCGCAGTGCGCATGCGCGAGCCGCGATTGAGTATTTAAAGATCAAACTATGCACATAAGCACTACTGACACTGAGGAAGCCGCCGATGCTAATGAGGAGGCGGAGAAACGCGTTTGTCACGAGCAGAACACCTTGGGAGAGAAAAGCACTCCTACAGCATTGTTTGAAAGCCGGCCGGCTCACATTTATTCTAACACCCTAGCGCTAAAGGGGGAATAGAACGGACTCTACACAGCAGCCATGGAGCACAGGCAAGGCTCCAAGGGAGAGAAGTTGCTGGGAGAGGTAATTGGTGTTTCTCTAACGTCCTAGTAGATGCTGGGGACTCCGTAAGGACCATGGTGAATAGACGGGCTCCGCAGGAGACTGGGCACTCTAAAGAAAGATTAGGTACTATATCTGGTGTGCACTGGCTCCTCCCTCTATGCCCTTCCTCCAGACCTCAGTTAGAATCTGTGCCCGGCCAGAGCTGGATGCACCTAGTGGGCTCTCCTGAGCCTGCTAGAAAAAGAAAGAATTTGTTAGGTTTTTTATTTTCAGTGAGCTTCTGCTGGCAACAGACTCACTGCTACGAGGGACTGAGGGGACAGAAGCAAACCTACCTGCTTGCAGCTAGGTTGCGCTTCTTAGGCTACTGGACACCATTAGCTCCAGAGGGATCGAACACAGGCAGCTGTCCTCGATCGTCCGTTCCCGGAGCCGCGCCGCCGTCCCCCTCGCAGAGCCAGAAGCACTGAAGTCCGGAGAAGACAGAAGACGACGAAATCGGCGGCATGAAGACTCCTGTCTTCAATAAGGTAGCGCACAGCACCACAGCTGTGCGCCATTGCTCCCACAGAACACCTCCAAACTCCGGTCACTGTAGGGTGCAGGGCGCTTGGGGGGGGCGGCCTGGGCAGCAATTTGAGTACCTTTGGCATAAGTATGCATATATATATAGTCACAGACTGTATATATGCAAAAACCCCTGCCATTTTTACACAGGAGAAGCGGGACAGAAGCCTGACGCTGAGGGGGCGGGGCCTTCTTCCTCAGCACACCAGCGCCATTGTTCCTTCACAGCTCCGCTGGAAGCAGCTCCCCAGGCTCTCCCCTGCAGTATCCAGGTACAAGAAGGGCAAAAGAGGGGGGGCACATAAATTTAGGCGCAAAACAGTAAAAATCAGCAGCTATTGGGTAAACACATATTATAGTGTAAATCCCTGGGTTATATAGCGCTGTGGTGTGTGCTGGCATACTCCTTCTGTCTCCCCAAAAGCCTTAGTGGGGTCCTGTCCTCAGTCAGAGCATTCCCAGTGTGTGTGCGGTGTGTCGGTACGTCAGTGTCGACATGTTTGATGAGGAAGGGTATGTGGAGGCGGAGCAAGTGAATATGGATGTGGTGTCGGCGCCGATACCGGATTGGATGGATATGTGGAAGGTGTTAAATGATAATGTAAACTCCTTACATAAAAGGTTGGACAAAGCTGAAGCCTTGGGACAGTCAGGGTCTCACCCAGTGCCTGATCCCACAGTACAGAGACCGTCGGGGTCTCGTAAGCGTCCACTACCCCAGTTAGTCGACACAGATGTCGACACGGAGTCTGACTCCAGTGTCGACGATGATGAGGCTAAATTGCAGCCTAGAATGACTAAAGCCATCCGATACATGATTATAGCAATGAAAGACGTATTACACATTGCTGAGGAAATCCCTGTCCCTGACAAGAGGATTCATATGTTTGGGGAGAAAAAACAAGAAGTGACTTTCCCCCCTTCACATGAATTAAATGAATTATGTGAAAAGGCCTGGGAATCCCCTGAAAGGAAGGTAATAATTCCCAAAAGGTTGCTTATGGCGTATCCTTTCCCGCCAACGGACAGGTTACGCTGGGAATCCCCTCCCAGGGTAGACAAGGCGTTAATGCGCTTATCTAAGAAGGTGGCCCTGCCGTCTCAGGATACGGCCGCCCTAAAGGATCCTGCAGATAGAAAGCAGGAAGCAGTCCTGAAGGCTGTGTACACACATTCTGGTACTCTCCTGAGGCCAGCCATTGCTTGGGCTTGGATGTGCAGCGCAGTAGCAGCATGGACAGATACTCTGTCGGAGGAGTTAGATACCCTGGACAGGGATACTATCTTGCTGACCCTGGGACATATTAAAGACGCTGTCCTATATATGCGGGATGCCCAGAGGGACATTTGCTCACTGAGTTCTAGGGTAAGCGCAATGTCCATTTCTGCCAGAAGGGTCTTATGGACTCGACAATGGACAGGGGATGCTGATTCTAAAAGACATATGGAAGTTTTACCATATAAGGGTGAGGAATTGTTTGGGGACGGTCTCTCGGACCTGGTTTCCACAGCTACAGATGGGAAGTCAAAATTCTGCCCGTATGTTTCCTCACAGCCTAAGAAAGCACCGCATTATCAAATACAGTCCTTTCGTCCCCAAAAGAGCAAAAAGGTCAGAGGTGCATCTTTCCTTGCCAGAGTTAAGGGAAAAGGAAAAAAGCTGCATCATGCAGCCAGTTCCCAGGAGCAAAAGTCCTCCCGGCCTCCTCTAAATCTACCGCATGACGCTGGGGCTCCACAGGCGGAGCCAGGAGCGGTGGGGGCGCGTCTCAAGAATTTCAGCCACCAGTGGGTATGTTCACGGGTGGATCCTTGGGCGATACAAATTGTGTCTCAGGGGTACAAGCTGGAATTCGAAGAGACGCCTCCTCAAAGTTTCCTGAAATCTGCCTTGCCGGCTTCCCCCATGGAGAGGGAAGTAGTGCTGGCGGCAATTCACAAACTATATCTCCAGCAGGTGGTAAAGGTTCCCCTACTTCAGCAGGGAAGGGGTTACTATTCCACTATGTTTTGTGGTACCGAAACCGGACGGTTCGGTCAGGCCCATTTTGAATTTAAAGTCCCTGAACATTTACATAAAAAAATTCAAGTTCAAAATGGAATCGCTCAGAGCGGTCATCTCAAGCCTGGAAGAGGGGGATTTCATGGTGTCGCTGGACATCAAGGATGCTTACTTGCATGTCCCCATTTATCCTCCTCATCAGGAGTACCTTAGGTTTGTGGTACAGGACTGTCATTACCAATTCCAGACGTTGCCGTTTGGCCTGTCCACTGCACCGAGAATATTTACCAAGGTGATGGCGGAGATGATGGTACTGCTTCGGAAGCAAGGAGTTGGTTATCCCATACTTGGATGATCTCCTCATAAAGGCGAGGTCCAGGGAGCAGTTGCTGATCAACGTAGCACACTCTCAGGACGTGTTGCGACAGCACGGCTGGATCCTGAATATTCCAAAGTCGCAGCTGATTCCTACGACATGTCTGCCCTTCCTGGGCATGATTCTGGACACGGACCAGAAGAAGGTGTTTCTCCCGGAGGAGAAGGCTCAGAAGCTCGTGACTCTGGTCAGAGGGCTCCTAAAACCGAAACAGGTATCGGTGCATCACTGCACGCGAGTCCTGGGAAAGATGGTGGCGTCATACGAAGCCATTTCCTTCGGCAGGTTCCATGCGAGGATTTTTCAGTGGGATCTGCTGGACAAGTGGTCCGGATCGCATCTTCAGATACATCGGCTGATCACCCTGTCCCCCAGGGCCAGGGTGTCTCTTCTGTGGTGGCTGCAGAGTGCTCATCTACTCGAGGTTCGCAGGTTCGGCTTACAGGACTGGGTCCTGGTGACCACGGATGCAAGAAAGGAAGAAAAAACGGAAAGCGCTGAGTTCCAGGAAATATATGAGACGATGAGAGCCAACAATTCAAAATTAATACAAATTTAATAATATTGTAGATCAAATAAAAATAAAATATGAAAATAAAAACTGCATATAAAACCTAAAAACGTATATTATAAATCACCTCTGTCTACTCCGTATCTGGACATAAAATGAGCATAAGTTCATATCATTAGTGAATGAAGAAAATGTCCATAATTGATATAACCGATAAATGCTTTGCAAATAACCGGCAAAGAAAGATGTGAAGGCAGTCCCGGATTGTAGCTGACTCGGTATGAACACAGAACCGCTGGCAATTGTATGAGGGACTGTAATCCCAGAGTAGTGTTTGTTTCAAAACACCTGGTTCAAGGTGATTATTTTACCTCTCCTGTGGGCTGGCGATGGGCCGAGCGTCCTCGGCCTGATGTCCTGCAGTGCCCACTTGCGCTATGCGGCGTGATGGAGGTTCAGATGATATCCCGGGTGTAAAGGATAATGCCAGCGTTGTGTTGTAGAGCCGCGGTCAGCGGTGGTGGGAAGCTTGGAAGCACTCGTACCGGAGCAAGGTAAATGGTGTATCAGTGGTAACACCGGAGTAGAGGTGAGCTGGAGGCCTTCACATCTTTCTTTGCCGGTTATTTGCAAAGCATTTATCGGTTATATCAATTATGGACATTTTCTTCATTCACTAATGATATGAACTTATGCTCATTTTATGTCCAGATACGGAGTAGACAGAGGTGATTTATAATATACGTTTTTAGGTTTTATATGCAGTTTTTATTTTCATATTTTATTTTTATTTGATCTACAATATTATTAAATTTGTATTAATTTTGAATTGTTTGCTCTCATCGTCTCATATATTTCCTGGAACTCAGCGCTTTCCGTTTTTTCTTCCTTTCTTTTTCTAAATTATCACTACCACACATAGTGTTTACGGATGCGCAGCCTTCCAGGATAACTTTATATTCACGATTAATATTATCTGGGAATTCACACAAACAAAAACTGTGGGGCGCTTTTTAACAGTGAGTTGTTAATTTTGACCACGGATGCAAGCCTCCGAGGGTGGGGGGCAGTCACTCAGGGAAGAAACTTCCAAGGACTGTGGTCAAGTCAGGAGACTTGTCTGCACATCAATATCCTGGAACTAAGGGCAATATACAACGCCCTGAGTCAAGCGGAGCCTCTGCTCCGAGACCAACCAGTGCTGATCCAGTCAGACAACATCACTGCGGTCGCCCATGTAAACCGCCAGGGAGGCACAAGAAGCAGGGTGGCAATGGCGGAAGCCACCAGGATTCTTCGTTGGGCGGAGAATCACGTACAAGCACTGTCAGCAGTATTCATTCCGGGAGTGGACAACTGGGAAGCAGACTTCCTCAGCAGACACGACCTACACCCGGCAGAGTGGGGACTTCATCAAGAAGTCTTCTCGCAGATTGTAAATCGATGGGAACTGCCACAGGTGGACATGATGGCATCCCATCTCAACAAAAAGCTAAAAAGGTATTGCGCCAGGTCAAGGGACCCTCAGGCAATAGCTGTGGATGCTCTGGTAACGCCGTGGGTGTCCCAGTCAGTCTATGTGTTTCTCCTCTGCCTCTCATACCCAAGGTGTTGAGAATCGTAAGAAAAAGAGGAGTGAGAACAATACTCATTGTTCCGGATTGGCCAAGAAGAACTTGGTACCCGGAACTGCAAGAGATGCTCTCAGAGGACTCGTGGCCTCTGCCTCTCAGACAGGACCTGTTGCAACAGGGGCCTTGTCTGTTCCAAGACTTACCGCGGCTGCGTTTGACGGCTTGACGGTTGAACGCCGGATCCTAGCAGAAAAGGGCATTCCGATGGAAGTTATTCCTACGCTAATAAAGGCTAGGAAGGACGTGACCGCAAAGCATCATCACCGGATATGGCGAAAATATGTTGCTTGGTGTGAGGCCAGGAAGGCCCCTACAGAGGAATTCCAGCTTGGGCGATTCCTACACTTCCGGCAGTCAGGTGTAACTATGGGCCTAAAATTAGGGTCCATAAAGGTCCAGATTTCGGCCCTATCCATTTTCTTTCAAAAGGAACTGGCTTCACTGCCTGAGGTTCAGACATTTGTTAAAGGAGTGCTGCATGTTCAGCCCCCTTTTGTGGCACCGTGGGATCTTAACGTAGTTTTAGATTTCCTGAAATCCCACTGGTTTGAGCCACTTAAGACAGTGGAGCTCAAGTTTCTCACTTGGAAAGTGGTTATGTTGTTGGCCTTGGCTTCGGCTAGGCGTGTGTCAGAATTGGCGGCTTTATTATGTAAAAGCCCCTATCTGATTTTCCATGTAGACAGGGCAGAATTGCGGACCCGTCCGCAATTTTGCCAAATGTGGTGTCATCTTTTCATCTGAACCAACCTATTGTGGTGCCTGCGGCTACTCGTGACTTGGAGAACTCCAAGTTACTGGACGTAGTCCGGGCTTTGAAGATTTGTGTTTCTAGAACGGCTGGAGTCAGAAAGACTGACTCGCTGTTTATACTGTATGCACCCAACAAGCTGGGTGCACCTGCTTCAAAGCAAACTATTGCTCGCTGGATCTGTAACACGACTCAGCAGGCTCATTCTGCGGCAGGATTGCCGCATCCAAGATCAGTAAATGCCCATTCCACAAGGAAGGTGGGCTCTTCTTGGGCGGCTGCCCGAGGGGTCTCGGCATTACAACTTTGCCGAGCAGCTACTTGGTCGGGTTCAAACACTTTTGCTAAGTACTATAAGTTTGATACCCTGGCTAAGGAGGACCTTGAGTTTGCTCATTCGGTGCTGCAGAGTCATCCGCACTCTCCCGCCCGTTTGGGAGCTTTGGTATAATCCCCATGGTCCTTACGGAGTCCCCAGCATCCACTAGGACGTTAGAGAAAATAAGAATTTACTCACCGGTAATGCTATTTCTCGTAGACCGTAGTGGATGCTGGGCGCCCGTCCCAAGTGCGGACTTTCTGCAATACGTGTATATAGTTATTGCGTAATAAAGGGTTTTTTATTATGAGCCACCTGTTGAGTGAGGCTCAGTTTATGTTCATACTGTTAACTGGGTAAGTTTATCACAAGTTGTACGGTGTGATTGGTGTGGCTGGTATGAGTCTTACCCTGGGTTCCAAATCCTTTCCTTGTAATGTCAGCTCTTCCGGGCACAGTTTCCTTAACTGAGGTCTGGAGGAGGGGCATAGAGGGAGGAGCCAGTGCACACCAGATATAGTACCTAATCTTTCTTTAGAGTGCCCAGTCTTCTGCGGAGCCCGGCTATTCCCCATGGTCCTTACGGAGTCCCCAGCATCCACTACGGACTACGAGAAATAGAATTACCGGTGAGTAAATTCTTATTTTTGCATGGTGCTCCTAAAAGAACTGCTACATACTAACCACCAGTAAATTGGTGTATGGCTTAAAAAGTGTTGGAAAGATCTGCCTTCTAATAACAACATGTTATAACAATATCTTGCTTTTGCCTCGGAAGATCTGCCTTCTGCTAACACGTCATAATACCCCGTTATTTCTTTGGCATACTCACGGTACTGCCTAATATCATTTGATTTGATTGGCATACTTGAATGTTGTACCTAACTGAACTGTGCTAGAAATAGTTACAGAGGGATTCCAACCTTGATATGATATCTGTGAAATTGTCTCCATAGAGGATAGATGAATATTCATGCAAGCTAAAACTACAGCTGGATTGTAGCTAATAGAGTATTGAAATTGGCAGCTCCAGAAAGTATCAAGTGGTTTTTGCTGTTTTAAGATTGTATAATACAAATATTGTATTGTTTTTTTAAGAATACTGGCCGGTATTCATATGTGATATTGAGATTTATTGTGTTTCTCATATATATATATATATATATATATATATATATATATATATATATATATATATATATATATATATAATCTCTTTTTCAAAGTTAGAAGCGCTGTCTCATTCTTTTCTTCTTTTTTGCTTTTAAACCTGCGGTTTTTGGAACTTAATCCCCGAGACTAGCTGCTAACTACTTTGAGGAGAGTGGCGCCAGGTGTATATATTTTTGTGGAGATGTACATAAAAAGATTCAAATTCAAAATGGAATCTCTCAGATCGATAATAGCCAACATGGAGGAGGGGGAGTTTATGGTGTCTCTGAACATAAAGGATGCGTACCTTCATGTCCCCATATATGTCCCCCATCAGGAATACCTGAGATTCGCTGTACAGGATTGTCATTACCAATTTCAGATGTTGCCGTTTGGACTCTCCAAGGCCCCGAGGATTTTCACCAAGATAATGGCGGAAATGATGGTGGTACTGCGCAAGCAGGGTGTCGCAATTATCCCATACTTGGACGATCTCCTGATAAAAGCGAGATCAAGGGAGAAATTGCTGAGCAGTGTGGCGCTCTCTCTGAGAGTGCTCCAGCAACACGGTTGGATTCTAAATCTACCGAAGTCGCAGTTGATTCCGACAACTCGACTACCGTTCCTAGGTATGATACTGGATACGGAACAAATGAAGGTCTTCCTCCCAATAGAGAAAGCCCAAGACATCCAGAACATGGTCAGAGACATGCTAAAACCGAAAAGGGTGTCAGTTCACCAATGCACTCGAGTTCTGGGGAAAATGGTGGCGGCCTACGAGGCTATTCCCTTTTGAAGGTTCCATGCAAGGACTTTTCAATGGGACTTTCTGGACAAGTGGTCCGGGTCCCATCTGCACTTACATCGGAAAATAACTCTGTCCCCAGGGACCAGAGTGTCCCTCCTGTGGTGGTTGCAAAGTGCTCACCTCCCTGAAGGGTCGCAGGTTCGTAATTCAGGATTGGATCTGGTTACCACGGACGCGAGCCTCCGAGGTTGGGGAGCGGTCACACAGGGAAAAAATTTTCAGGGTCTTTGGTCAGACCAGAAGTCTTGTCTACACATCAATGTGTTGGAACTCAGGGCCATTTACAACGGCCTTCGACAAGCGGAGAGTTTTCTTCGAAACCTACCAGTTCTGATTCAATCAGACAATGTCACAGCAGTGGCTCATGTGAACCGCCAAGGCGGGACAAGAAGCAGAGTCGCGATGGCGGAAGCCAAAAGGATCCTTTGCTGGACGGAAAATCATGTAAGCGCTCTGTCGGCTGTCTTCATTCCGGGAGTGGACACCAGGGTAGCAGACTTCTTCAGCAGACACGATCTCCATCCAGGAGAGTGGGGACTTCATCAAGAAGTCTTTGCAGACGTAACACGTCTTTGGGGAACTCCTCAAATAGACATGATGGCGTCACGCCTCAACAAAAAACTTCGGAGGTATTGCGCCAGGTCTCGGGACCCTCAGGCAGTAGCAGTAAACGCTCTGGTAACGCCGTGGGTGTTCAAATAGGTCTACGTGTTTCCTCCTCTTCCTCTCATCACAAAAGTGTTGAGGATCATAAGACGAAGAAGAGTACGGACGATACTCGTTGTCCCAGACTGGCCTCGAAGGGCCTGGTACTCTGATCTACAAGAGATGCTCACAGGAGATCCCTGGCCTCTTCCTCTGAGGGAAGACCTGTTGCAGCAGGGGCCCTGTGTATTTCAAGACTTACCGCGGTTACGTTTGACGGCATGGCGGTTGAACGCCGAATCCTAGCGAAAAAGGGGATTCCAGAAGAGGTCATCCCTACTTTAATAAAGGCTAGGAAGGAGGTGACGATAAAACATTATCACCGTATCTGGCGAAAGTATGTGTCTTGGTGTGAGTCAACAAAAACAAAGAAAAATCTGCACTCTCAATGATCTAATGAGATGAAGGATTGAAAAACCCCAATTAATGTGTTAGGACAAATCCCATCAATATAGGTCGGGGGTGCTACCTAAGACAACCAATAACAACACCTATTGTAAAGAAAGAGAATGGGGTTGTACTGCTAGGTGCACAAGAATATTAATTAAAATTTAACTTTTATTTACATTCATTTAAGAGACCGATGCTCGGTCAAAATGCGAAATATGGAGGTTAAAACTATAGGAAGTAAACGAATGTGCTCAAGATAGAAGGTGAAAAGAATTAAAAGAATGTGTCTGCTCCTTTGATTGTGCTGACTCTGTTATAGCTTGTATTAATTCAGAATAAATGTCCTTATGTGTCACGTGTCTCTGTCTAATTAGTAATTTATTTATATCCTAATATCTATGAAGCTGCTGTCCTATTGTGTTCACTATGTCAGATGCGGTGGAAGTGTCCACCCTAAGTTAAACTACTCATCTCTATCCCCCATGTTCTCACGTCTCTTATAAATGGTTGATAACCATATTCCATTTATTATAATGACACTCGTATTGGCTGTGATGTCATTGAACACCCGCCGTTGTTTTAGTTATATATTTCTCCCTGGATGCACATGTATAAAGGTGTCAACTCTAGTGTATAAATGCCAGCAGTAACAAGGTATTGGATTGAACACGTTGTTATTGCTACTGATGGGCCATCTGATCTACATTAGTTTCTATGCCTTGCCATTCAGGCTAGGGGACATAATATAAAACGTATGCCAATGGGGATTGATAAGCACTGTGGCTGGGCTTCTGTTCCTTATTACAGGAGTCTTTGGTGATCAGGGTATTTAAAACACCCGTGGCATACTAAGTTGAAACGATGGTGTCACGGATTACTTGTACTACCCTATTTTATACAGCAAAATCTAACTACCATCCTGGGAGGATCCTCACTCCCAAATGACACTCTGGTGAGGGGATTGCAGATGGCAATGCTTTCGTGCTGCTCGGTAGACTAAATGACTGTATAATACAAATGTATGATTATTACATATGAAACTATTGCGGCATTAAATACGGTGCTATCTAATTAATGACAGGGTGTAATATTCTGAGCATCAGATGGACTGGGGACATATAATTGTCCACTTGCCATGTATGATCCAATCCTGATATAGTAAAAAAAGGAAAGAAAGACGGGTGTATCCACAATCTCTACATGATACCTGTATTCTCCTAATCTGTAGGCGATGTCTGAGACCTGCTGGCTGAAGTATTTAACCTAATTAGCGGGTATTCCCGTGTTAGCCATATATTATACAGACCATTCTAACTAAAGAATGGGTTGAGATGAAATTAGAGGTCTATTTCTAATGAAGATGGACAGAATAGAGATGGTGGCATTGCATCAGTGTATAGCCTAATCAGCATTTGTCCGATTAGTGGGTATTCCCATGATCACTGTGCAGTGCCAATTACTTTAGCAAGAAACTCTAGAATAGAGAGTGAAAGTGACAGACGTACTAATAGTGAAATATTGATTGTTGGATGGGTATCCCGACTGCATCGGCTATTGATCAGCATTTGTCCGATCCATGGTAACTACCATGTTTGCCGTGCAGTACTTGAATATCCCAGCAGACACATGAAGCAAGCTACAGTCAGCACAAGAGCATCGGAGCAGATCACTGTGCCGATGCGCGCATTTCGCAACAAGCTTTTTCGAGGCTTAACCCGAATGCCTCTCCTGACAGGGAATTTATCCTATGATTGATCCAATGATGTGTGATCCTATGGTCACCTGACCGCCTCAGCTGGTTCAGGTTACTAATCGCCCCTCATGCAAATTCGAGTAATCCCAAATGACGTTTGCATAGGGAGTACTTGTGGATAGGGCTGACGTCATTGTTCCCATAGTAACGCGTTAGCCCACTCATATGGTCCTGCAGTCATCTGGCCGCCTCAGCTGGTTCAGGTTACCAATTACCCCTCATGCATATTCTATTAGTCTCAGGTAACGTTAACATGGGAAATGCTTGTGGGTAAAGCTGGCATTAATGTTCCTATAATAAGACAATGGCCCACTCGTTAACATGGTTCCTATAGTGACACATCAATCCACTCGTGATCTCTAAATGGGTGGAAAAAGTAGTACTTATTATATTGTGACATGATGGTCTCTATAGGTATAAAACCATTGGTTGGGACACCCTTTCTATGCCTATGCTCGCTCTGTGTTGTTAATCAATTGTCGCCATAATTAAACACAAGTCAGATTGTATAATGACTCTTCGAAATGTGAGGTAAATTTAAAAGTAACAATTCTGCATACAGGTCTGCAAGAAGATTGGAGTGACATTCGGATTGCTAATCGCCTCTCATATATATTTTAGAGATCCCATGTGACATTCACGTAAACAGTGAATTAAATTAAATAAATAAATTTAATATATGTACGAAAAACTCATATGTGAGAACTGTGTTCCATATTTTTCTGCTTGTATTTATTCAAGCTCGGATTAAACCACAAACTGTTATCATAGTGATATCTTATATTTCTCTTCATAATAGAGAATTGAAATAAAAAACATATTCAAATGTGCGTGCCGTTATGACTCCTGTTTAGAAGTGCCTGTGACCATTTAATTACATCTTTATTAATAAGACGTTAAAATAAAGAAAAATTATATAAGATGGTGAAAAACATGATGTGAAAAAAACTGAAGTGAAAATTAGAAAAAAAGGAAAAATGTGCATCGTGTGGTGAATCAAAAGAAGAAAAAAGAAGAAATGCCGGTGAATATGTGAAGAGAGGGATGGCCTCTGCCATCGGAACCCTAACTTACTGGGTTATACTAATGAAACTTAAAAATGTTGTGAATTAAAAAAGTGTGGTGATGGTCTTTGCCATCTTAGTTATAAGGTAGTGCTGAAGCGTAACGTGAAGTGTGACGAAAGAAGAGGAAACATAGATGGATGTAGTTGTCACATTAATTGCTATGAATATCACAATCTTGGTCACATAGGGCCTCTAGTTAGTACTTAGATGTATATGACATGGCCCTTTATATGTTGCTCAGACTTTTAAATACATGATGCCTATATATAGGCTATTCTTGATTTTATGGACACTGTCAACCTGCTGGGGCTTGAGAACTAATTAGTTCTATCAATGTGTGTTATTGGGCCTTCTAGTGACACCATAATTATGAATAGAGCTTGCTCCTCCCATTGTCCAGATGTAAACCGTGGGTGGACCTCATATGCTATATTGGGGTCCCAATCCGATTGTTACAGAGACAAAGAGAATGGAGCAAGGAATATAAGTCTATCAATATGTGTTATTAGACCTTCTAACAACCCCATAATTATAAATAAAACCTCCTCCTACCATTGTCCAGATATAGGCAGTGGGCGGACCTCATGTACTAACTTGGTGTCCCAGTCCGACTGGTACAGAGACAATGAGAGTGGAGCAAGGGATGTAAGTCTCTGACATAACAAGGGAGCAGGAGATGCTATTGAGCCACATATACGTAGATTTATAAAAAGGGACTGTAGCTATTGGTTTCATTGAGACCATGGGGATGTAAGGTGTTCATCAGGAATATCAATTTAGTTTCGGCTTTCAAAAGCTCTAAATCTAGGTCTCCACCACGTATTCCCATTCTGATATGTCTCATCCCATATGCTCTAAGTCCACTGGGGTCACTATCATGGTACCGTTGAAAATGTCTCGCCACAGGTGAGATGATTCTAAAGTTACTACGATCCCTATCCACATTGCGAATATTACCAACATGTTCTAGTAATCTGGTTTTTAGCGGTCTAATTGTCTTTCCAATATATGCTTTCTTGCAGGGACACTCCAAATGATAAACTGTGCCAACTGTCGTACATGTGATCAAACTGATATAATCCATTTCTTGTTAAATTTATCTGTATATTGTTTCTTAGGGACCATGTACTTACAGGCCTTGCAGCGGCCACAGCACATTGATCCCTGAGACATGGTCCTCGAGTTGATCCTTGACATATGACTATGGACTAATTTGTCCTGTACATTAGGTGATCTCCGCCAGCTACATTTGACTCTAGCTGGCAAGATTTTATTTAGGTCACTGTCTGTTTTCAGGACTTGCCAATGCTTCTGTAGGATGGAATCTACATTGCGCCATTGAGCATTGAAGGTACCAATAAATCTAATGGGTTCCTCAATCTGGGACCTCAGTTTAGGTTTCAAAAGTGACTCCCTGGGATATTGTTCTGTCTTTCTAATTGCACGTTTGATGGTTCTCCCACTATATCCCCTCTCTTTGAATCTCCTACTTAGTTCCCATTTCCTGTTCTCAAAAGCTTCGTCTTCCGAGCAGTTTCTCTTAATTCGTAGGAGTTCACCTTTGGGGATAGCATGAAT
This sequence comes from Pseudophryne corroboree, assembly GCF_028390025.1. NCBI lineage: Eukaryota > Metazoa > Chordata > Amphibia > Anura > Myobatrachidae > Pseudophryne > Pseudophryne corroboree. The sequence continues at coordinate 390,286,383 of NC_086448.1, read as the reverse complement.
AGTGGGGGGAAAGTGCGAGCTTTTAGCATGCAGTATGCTGTTTGTAGCAGTCTTTTTCCTGAAATTATCTGTAGAGAGAGTCCCTTCTTCATCCAGTCTTATGGTAAGGTCTAGGAAATTAATCTGCTTCTGGCTCATCTCACAGGTAAGTCTGAGATTCAACTCATTGGTACTCGTGGTACTCGTGGAATACAAATTCCCTCTCCCACTACCCCAGGTAGAGGTTGGCATAGGTGGGGACTGCATGTGCCCCCACCTATGCCAACCTCTACCTGGGGTGGTGGGAGAGGGAATTTGTATTCCACGAGTCAATGGAGAAATACACAGAGAACATCCTACTATACTGTAGATATATTGACGATATCTTCTTCTTGTGGGAAGGCAACACTCGTGAGCTCAAACAATTTATCTCGCTCCTCAATACCAATGAGTTGAATCTCAGACTTACCTGTGAGATGAGCCAGAAGCAGATTAATCCTACAGAAGCATTGGCAAGTCCTGAAAACAGACAGTGACCTAAATAAAATCTTGCCAGCTAGAGTCAAATGTAGCTGGCGGAGATCACCTAATGTACAGGACAAATTAGTCCATAGTCATATGTCAAGGATCAACTCGAGGACCATGTCTCAGGGATCAATGTGCTGTGGCCGCTGCAAGGCCTGTAAGTACATGGTCCCTAAGAAACAATATACAGATAAATTTAACAAGAAATGGATTATATCAGTTTGATCACATGTACGACAGTTGGCACAGTTTATCATTTGGAGTGTCCCTGCAAGAAAGCATATATTGGAAAGACAATTAGACCGCTAAAAACCAGATTACTAGAACATGTTGGTAATATTCGCAATGTGGATAGGGATCGTAGTAACTTTAGAATCATCTCACCTGTGGCGAGACATTTTCAACGGTACCATGATAGTGACCCCAGTGGACTTAGAGCATATGGGATGAGACATATCAGAATGGGAATACGTGGTGGAGACCTAGATTTAGAGCTTTTGAAAGCCGAAACTAAATTGATATTCCTGATGAACACCTTACATCCCCATGGTCTCAATGAAACCAATAGCTACAGTCCCTTTTTATAAATCTACGTATATGTGGCTCAATAGCATCTCCTGCTCCCTTGTTATGTCAGAGACTTACATCCCTTGCTCCACTCTCATTGTCTCTGTACCAGTCGGACTGGGACACCAAGTTAGTACATGAGGTCCGCCCACTGCCTATATCTGGACAATGGTAGGAGGAGGTTTTATTTATAATTATGGGGTTGTTAGAAGGTCTAATAACACATATTGATAGACTTATATTCCTTGCTCCATTCTCTTTGTCTCTGTAACAATCGGATTGGGACCCCAATATAGCATATGAGGTCCACCCACGGTTTACATCTGGACAATGGGAGGAGCAAGCTCTATTCATAATTATGGTGTCACTAGAAGGCCCAATAACACACATTGATAGAACTAATTAGTTCTCAAGCCCCAGCAGGTTGACAGTGTCCATAAAATCAAGAATAGCCTATATATAGGCATCATGTATTTAAAAGTCTGAGCAACATATAAAGGGCCATGTCATATACATCTAAGTACTAACTAGAGGCCCTATGTGACCAAGATTGTGATATTCATAGCAATTAATGTGACAACTACATCCATCTATGTTTCCTCTTCTTTCGTCACACTTCACGTTACGCTTCAGCACTACCTTATAACTAAGATGGCAAAGACCATCACCACACTTTTTTAATTCACAACATTTTTAAGTTTCATTAGTATAACCCAGTAAGTTAGGGTTCCGATGGCAGAGGCCATCCCTCTCTTCACATATTCACCGGCATTTCTTCTTTTTTCTTCTTTTGATTCACCACACGATGCACATTTTTCCTTTTTTTCTAATTTTCACTTCAGTTTTTTTCACATCATGTTTTTCACCATCTTATATAATTTTTCTTTATTTTAACGTCTTATTAATAAAGATGTAATTAAATGGTCACAGGCACTTCTAAACAGGAGTCATAACGGCACGCACATTTGAATATGTTTTTTATTTCAATTCTCTATTATGAAGAGAAATATAAGATATCACTATGATAACAGTTTGTGGTTTAATCCGAGCTTGAATAAATACAAGCAGAAAAATATGGAACACAGTTCTCACATATGAGTTTTTCGTACATATATTAAATTTATTTATTTAATTTAATTCACTGTTTACGTGAATGTCACATGGGATCTCTAAAATATATATGAGAGGCGATTAGCAATCCGAATGTCACTCCAATCTTCTTGCAGACCTGTATGCAGAATTGTTACTTTTAAATTTACCTCACATTTCGAAGAGTCATTATACAATCTGACTTGTGTTTAATTATGGCGACAATTGATTAACAACACAGAGCGAGCATAGGCATAGAAAGGGTGTCCCAACCAATGGTTTTATACCTATAGAGACCATCATGTCACAATATAATAAGTACTACTTTTTCCACCCATTTAGAGATCACGAGTGGATTGATGTGTCACTATAGGAACCATGTTAACGAGTGGGCCATTGTCTTATTATAGGAACATTAATGCCAGCTTTACCCACAAGCATTTCCCATGTTAACGTTACCTGGGACTAATAGAATATGCATGAGGGGTAATTGGTAACCTGAACCAGCTGAGGCGGCCAGATGACTGCAGGACCATATGAGTGGGCTAACGCGTTACTATGGGAACAATGACGTCAGCCCTATCCACAAGTACTCCCTATGCAAACGTCATTTGGGATTACTCGAATTTGCATGAGGGGCGATTAGTAACCTGAACCAGCTGAGGCGATCAGGTGACCATAGGATCACACATCATTGGATCAATCATAGGATAAATTCCCTGTCAGGAGAGGCATTCGGGTTAAGCCTCGAAAAAGCTTGTTGCGAAATGCGCGCATCGGCACAGTGATCTGCTCCGATGCTCTTGTGCTGACTGTAGCTTGCTTCATGTGTCTGCTGGGATATTCAAGTACTGCAAGGCAAACATGGTAGTTACCATGGATCGGACAAATGCTGATCAATAGCCGATGCAGTCGGGATACCCATCCAACAATCAATATTTCACTATTAGTACCTCTGTCACTTTCACTCTCTATTCTAGAGTTTCTTGCTAAAGTAATTGGCACTGCACAGTGATCATGGGAATACCCACTAATCGGACAAATGCTGATTAGGCTATACACTGATGCAATGCCACCATCTCTATTCTGTCCATCTTCATTAGAAATAGACCTAATTTCATCTCCACCCATTCTTTAGTTAGAATGGTCTGTATAATATATGGCTAACACGGGAATACCCGCTAATTAGGTTAAATACTTCAGCCAGCAGGTCTCAGACATCGCCTACAGATTAGGAGAATACAGGTATCATGTAGAGATTGTGGATACACCTGTCTTTCTTTCCTTTTTTTACTATATCAGGATTGGATCATACATGGCAAGTGGACAATTATATGTCCCCAGTCCATCTGATGCTCAGAATATTACACCCTGTCATTAATTAGATAGCACCGTATTTAATGCCGCAATAGTTTCATATGTAATAATCATACATTTGTATTATACAGTCATTTAGTCTACCGAGCAGCACGAAAGCATTGCCATCTGCAATCCCCTCACCAGAGTGTCATTTGGGAGTGAGGATCCTCCCAGGATGGTAGTTAGATTTTGCTGTATAAAATAGGGTAGTACAAGTAATCCGTGACACCATCGTTTCAACTTAGTATGCCACGGGTGTTTTAAATACCCTGATCACCAAAGACTCCTGTAATAATAAGGAACAGAAGCCCAGCCACAGTGCTTATCAATCCCCATTGGCATACGTTTTATATTATGTCCCCTAGCCTGAATGGCAAGGCATAGAAACTAATGTAGATCAGATGGCCCATCAGTAGCAATAACAACGTGTTCAATCCAATACCTTGTTACTGCTGGCATTTATACACTAGGGTTGACACCTTTATACATGTGCATCCAGGGAGAAATATATAACTAAAACAACGGCGGGTGTTCAATGACATCACAGCCAATACGAGTGTCATTATAATAAATGGAATATGGTTATCAACCATTTATAAGAGACGTGAGAACATGGGGGATAGAGATGAGTAGTTTAACTTAGGGTGGACACTTCCACCGCATCTGACATAGTGAACACAATAGGACAGCAGCTTCATAGATATTAGGATATAAATAAATTACTAATTAGACAGAGACACATGTGACACATAAGGACATTTATTCTGAATTAATACAAGCTATAACAGAGTCAGCACAATCAAAGGAGCAGACACATTCTTTTAATTCTTTTCACCTTCTATCTTGAGCACATTCGTTTACTTCCTATAGTTTTAACCTCCATATTTCGCATTTTGACCGAGCATCGGTCTCTTAAATGAATGTAAATAAAAGTTAAATTTTAATTAATATTCTTGTGCACCTAGCAGTACAACCCCATTCTCTTTCTTTACAATAGGTCTTGGTGTGAGACCAAGAATGCACCTATGGAAGATTTTCATCTGGGTCGTCTTCTCCACTTTCTACAGACAGGACTGGATATGGGCCTGAAATTAGGCTCTGTTAAGGTACAGATTTCGTCCCTCTCGATTTTCTTTCAGAAGGAATCGGCTTCTCTTCCAGAAGTCCAGACGTTTGTAAAGGGAGTGCTGCACTTCCAGCCCCCTTTTGTGCCTCCAGTGGCACCATTGGACCTGAACGTGGTGTTGCAGTAACTAAAATCACACTGGTTTGAACCACTTAACAAGGTTGAGTTGAAATTTCTTACCTGGAAGGTGGTAAGCATCAGCAAGTCGAGTGTCAGAATTGGCGGCTTTGTCACACAAGAGCCCCTACTTGATTTTTCATGTGGATCTAGCTGAATTGAGGACACGTCCGCCATTTTTGCCTAAAGTGGTTTCTTAGTTCCATATGAATCAACCTATTGTGGTGCCTGTGGCTACAAGTGACCTGGAGGATTCCAGATCCCTGGACTTAGTCCTGGCCTTAAAAATGTATGTAGCCAGGACGGCTAGAATTAGTAAAACAGAGGCTCTGTTTGTCCTGTATGCAGCCAATAAGATTGGCGCTCCTGCTTCGAAGCAGACTATTCTCGCTGGATCTGTAATACGATTCAGCAGGCTCACTCTACGGCTGGATTGCCGGTACCAAATTCGGTTAAGGCCCATTCCACTAGGAAGGTGGGCTCTTCTTGGGCGGCTGCCCGAGGCGTCTCGGCTTTACAACTTTGCAGAGCGGCGACTTGGTCGGGGTCAAACACTTTTGCTAAATTCTACAAGTTTGATACCCTGGCTGATGAGGACCTAGCGTTTGCTCAGTCGTACGCACTCTCCCGCCCGATTGGATGCTTTGGTATAAACCCCATGGTCCTTACGGAGTCCCCAGCATCCTCTAGGACGTAAGAGAAAATAAAATTTTAAACCTACCGGTAAATGTGTTTCTCTGACGTCCTAGTGGATGCTGGGAACTCCGTAAGGACCATGGGGAATAGCGGCTCCGCAGGAGACTGGGCACAAATAGAAAGCTTTAGTACTACCTGGTGTGCACTGGCTCCTCCCCCTATGACCCTCCTCCAAGCCTCAGTTAGATTTTTGTGCCCGAACGAGAAGGGTGCACACTAGGGGCTCTCCTGAGCTTCTTAGTGAAAGTTTTAGTTTAGGTTTTTTATTTTCAGTGAGACCTGCTGGCAACAGGCTCACTGCATCGAGGGACTAAGGGGAGAAGAAGCGAACTCACCTGCGTGCAGAGTGGATTGGGCTTCTTGGCTACTGGACACCATTAGCTCCAGAGGGACGATGACAGGCCCAGCCTTGGAGCTCGGTCCCAGAGCCGCGCCGCCGGCCCCCTTACAGAGCCAGAAGCAAGAAGAGTCCGGCAAATCGGCGGCAGAAGACATCCTGTCTAACACAAGGTAGCGCACAGCACTGCAGCTGTGCGCCATTGCTTCTCAGCACACTTCACACTCCGGTCACTGAGGGTGCAGGGCGCTAGGGGGGGGCACCCTGAGCAGCAATAGAAACACCTTGGCTGGCTAAAAATACATCACATATAGCTCCTGGGCTATATGGATGGATTTTAACCCCTGCCAGATTTTCACAAAAAGCGGGAGAAAGGCCGCCGAGAAGGGGGCGGAGCCTATCTCCTCAGCACACAGGCGCCATTTTCCCTCACAGCTCCGCTGGAAGGACGTCTCCCTGACTCTCCCCTGCAGTCCTGCACTACAGAAACAGGGTAAAAAAGAGAGGGGGGCACTAATTGGCGGGTTATTAACAATACAGCAGCTATAAGGGAGAAACACTTATATAAGGTTGTCCCTATATCTATATATAGCGCTCTGGTGTGTGCTGGCATACTCTCCCTCTGTCTCCCCAAAGGGCTAGTGGGGTCCTGTCCTCTATCAGAGCATTCCCTGTGCGTGTGCTGTGTGTCGGTACGTTTGTGTCGACATGTATGAGGAGGAAAATGATGTGGATGCGGGGCAATTGCCTATAATAGAGATGTCACCCCCTAAGGAGTCGACACCTGAGTGGATGGCTTTATGGAAGGATTTACGTGACAGTGTCAGCTCCTTACAAAAGACGGTTGATGACATGAGACAGCCGACTAATCAGCTGGTCCCTGTCCAGGCGTCTTAAAAACCATCAGGGTCTCTAAAAAAGGCCGTTACCTCAGGTGGTGGATACTGACGTCGACACGGATACTGACTCCAGTGTCGACGGTGAGGAGACAAACGTGACTTCCAGTAGGGCCACACGTTACATGATCACAGCAATGAGAGAGGTGTTAAACATTTCTGATACTGCAAGTACCACTAAAAAGGGTATTATGTGGGGTGTGAAAAAACTACCTGTAGTTTTTCCTGAATCAGACGAATTAAATGAGGTGTGTGATGAAGCGTGGGTTTCCCCCGATAAAAAACTGATAATTTCTAAAAAGTTATTGGCATTATACCCTTTCCCGCCAGAGGTTAGGGCGCGTTGGGAAACATCCCCTAGAGTGGATAAAGCGCTCACACGCTTATAAAAACAAGTGGCGTTACCGTCTCCTGATACGGCCGCCCTCAAGGAACCAGGTGACAGAAAACTGGAGAATATCCTAAAAAGTATATACACACATACTGGTGTTATACTGCGAGCAGCAATCGCCTCAGCCTGGATGTGCAGCGCTGGGGTGGCTTTGTCGGATTCCCTGACTGAAAATATTGATACCCTGGATAGGGACAGTATATTGTTGACTATAGAGCATTTAAAAGATGCATTTCTATATATGCGAGATGCACAGAGGGATATTTCCACTCTGGCTTCAAGAGTGAGTGCGCTGTCCATTTCTGCCAGAAGAGGATTATGGACGCGACAGTGGTCAGGTGATGCGGACTCTAAACGGCATATGGAAATATTGCCTTATAAAGGGGAGGAGTTATTTGGGGTCGGTCTATCGGACCTGGTGGCCACGGCAACTGCTGGGAAATCCACATTTTTACCCCAGGTAGCCTCTCAACATAAAAAGACGCCGTCTAATCCGGCTCAGTCCTTTCGTCCCCATAAGGGCAAGCGGGCAAAAGGTTCCTCTTTTCTGCCCCGGGGCAGAGGAAGGGGAAAAAGACTGCAACAGACAGCCACTTCCCAGGAACAAAAGCCCTCCCCCGCTTCTGCCAAGTCCTCAGCATGACGCTGGGGCCTTACAAGCGGACTCAGGCACGGTGGGGGCCCGTCTCAAGAATTTCAGCGCGCAGTGGGCTCACTCGCAAGTGGACCCCTGGATCCTGCAAGTAGTATCTCAGGGGTACAAATTGGAGTTCGAGACGTCTCCCCCTCGCCGGTTCCTGAAGTCTGCTTTACCAACGTCTCCCTCCGACAGGGAGGCAGTATTGGAGGCAGTTCACAAGCTGTATTCCCAGCAGGTGATAGTCAAGGTACCCCTACTGCAACAAGGGAAGGGGTATTATTCCACGCTGTTTGTGGTACCGAAGCCGGACGGCTCGGTGAGACCAATTTTAAATCTGAAGTCTTTGAACACTTACATACAGAGGTTCAAATTCAAGATGGAGTCACTCAGGGCAGTGATCGCAAACCTGGAAGAGGGGGACTATATGGTGTCTCTGGACATCAAAGATGCCTACCTCCATGTCCCCATTTACCCTTCTCATCAAGGGTACCTCAGGTTTGTGGTACAAAACTGTCACTATCAGTTTCAGACGCTGCCGTTTGGATTATCCACGGCACCTCGGGTCTTTACCAAGGTAATGGCCGAAATGATGATTCTTCTTCGAAGAAAAGGCGTTTTAATTATCCCTTACTTGGACGATCTCCTGATAAGAGCAAGATCCAGAGAACAGTTAGTAGTCGCAGCCGTAGCACGGCTGGATTCTAAATATCCCAAAATCGCAGCTGATTCCGACAACACGTCTTCTGTTCCTAGGGATGATTCTGGACACAGTCCAGAAAAAGGTGTTCCTTCCGGAGGAGAAAGCCAGGGAGTTATCCGAACTGGTCCGAAACCTCCTGAAACCAGGGCAAGTCTCAGTGCATCAATGCACAAGAGTCTTGGGAAAGATGGTAGCTTCCTACGAAGCGATTCCATTCGGCAGATTCCACGCAAGAACGTTCCAGTGGGATCTGCTGGACAAATGGTCCGGATCGCATCTTCAGATGCATCAGCGGATAACCCTGTCCCCAAGGACAAGGGTGTCTCTTCTGTGGTGGTTGCAGAGTGCTCATCTTCTAGAGGGCCGCAGATTCGGCATTCAGGACTGGGTCCTGGTGACCACGGATGCCAGCCTGAGAGGCTGGGGAGCAGTCACACAAGGAAGAAATTTCCAGGGCTTGTGGTCAAGCCTGGAGACATCACTTCACATAAATATCCTGGAGCTAAGGGCCATCTACAATGCTCTAAGCCTAGCACGACCTCTGCTTCAAGGTCAGCCGGTGCTGATTCAGTCAGACAACATCACGGCAGTCGCCCACGTAAACAGACAGGGCGGCACAAGAAGCAGGAGGGCAATGGCAGAAGTTGCAAGGATCCTTCGCTGGGCGGAAAATCATGTGATAGCACTGTCAGCAGTGTTCATTCCGGGAGTGGACAACTGGGAAGCAGACTTCCTCAGCAGGCACGACCTCCACCCGGGAGAGTGGGGACTTCACTCAGAAGTCTTCCACATGATTGTGAACCGTTGGGAAAAACCAAAGGTGGACATGATGGCGTCACGCCTCAACAAAAAACTAGACAGGTATTGCGCCAGGTCACGGGACCCTCAGGCAATAGCTGTGGACGCTCTGGTAACACCGTGGGTGTACCAGTCAGTGTATGTGTTCCCCCCTCTGCCTCTCATACCCAAGGTACTGAGAATCATAAGAAGGAGAGGAGTAAGGACTATACTCGTGGCTCCGGACTTGGTACCCGGAACTTCAAGAGATGCTCACTGAGGACCCGTGGCCTCTACCTCTACGAAGGGACCTGCTCCAGCAGGGACCCTGTCTGTTCCAAGACTTACCGCGGCTGCGTTTGACGGCATGGCGGTTGAACGCCGGATCCTGGTGGAAAAAGGCATTCCGGATGAAGTCATCCCTATCCTGATCAAAGCCAGGAAGGATGTAACCGTGCAGCATTATCACCGTATTTGGCGTAAATATGTTGCGTGGTGCGAGGCCAGGAAGGCCCCTACAGAGGAATTTCAACTGGGTCGTTTCCTGCATTTCCTGTAAACAGGACTGTCTATGGGCCTAAAATTAGGGTCCATTAAGGTTCAAATTTCGGCCCTGTCGATCTTCTTCCAAAAAGAACTGGCTTCAGTTCCTGAAGTTCAGACGTTTGTCAAAGGGGTGCTGCATATACAGCCTCCTTTTGTGCCTCCAGTGGCACCTTGGGATCTCAATGTGGTTTTAGGGTTCCTAAAATCACATTGGTTTGAACCACTCACCACTGTGGACTTAAAATATCTCACATGGAAAGTGGTAATGCTATTGGCCCTAGCTTCAGCCAGGCGCGTCTCAGAATTGGCGGCTTTATCCTATAAAAGCCCTTACCTAATTTTTCATACGGATAGGGCAGAATTGAGGACTCGTCCTCAATTTCTCCCTAAGGTGGTTTCAGCGTTTCACCTGAATCAACCTATTGTGGTACCTGCGGCTACTAGGGACTTGGAGGACTCCAAGTTGCTGGACGTAGTCAGGGCCCTGAAAATATACGTTTCCAGGACGGCTGGAGTCAGAAAATCTGACTCGCTGTTTATCCTGTATGCACCCAACAAACTGGGTGCTCCTGCTTCTAAGCAGACTATTGCTCGTTGGATTTGTAGTACAATTCAGCTTGCACATTCTGTGGCAGGCCTGCCACAGCCAAAATCTGTAAAAGCCCATTCCACACGGAAAGTGGGCTCATCTTGGGCGGCCTCCCGAGAGGTCTCGGCTTTACAACTTTGCCGAGCAGCTACTTGGTCAGGGGCAAACACGTTTGCTAAATTCTACAAATTTGATACCCTGGCTGAGGAGGACCTGGAGTTCTCTCATTCGGTGCTGCAGAGTCATCCGCACTCTCCCGCCCGTTTGGGAGCTTTGGTATAATCCCCATGGTCCTTACGGAGTTCCCAGCATCCACTAGGACGTCAGAGAAAATAAGAATTTACTTACCGATAATTCTATTTCTCATAGTCCGTAGTGGATGCTGGGCGCCCATCCCAAGTGCGGATTGTCTGCAATACTTGTACATAGTTATTGTTAACTAAATCGGGTTATTGTTGTAGTGAGCCATCTTTTCTAGAGGCTCCTCTGTTTATCATACTGTAAACTGGGTTCAGATCACAAGTTATACGGTGTGATTGGTGTGGCTGGTATGAGTCTTACCCGGGATTCAATATCCTTCCTTATTGTGTACGCTCGTCCGGGCACAGTATCCTAACTGAGGCTTGGAGGAGGGTCATAGGGGGAGGAGCCAGTGCACACCAGGTAGTACTAAAGCTTTCTATTTGTGCCCAGTCTCCTGCGGAGCCGCTATTCCCCATGGTCCTTACGGAGTTCCCAGCATCCACTACGGACTATGAGAAATAGAATTATCGGTAAGTAAATTCTTATTTTCTCCTAGTCCGTAGAGGATGCTGGGCGTCCGTCCCAGTGAGGAAACTCTGCAAGACTTGAATATAGTTGTTGCTTACATAAGGGTTATGTTACAGTTGACATCGGTCTTGGACCGTTACTGTTGTTTTGTTCATAATGTTAACTGGTTATGTATGTTCCAGGTTACATGGTATGATTGGTGTGGGCTGGTATGAATCTTGCCCTTGGATTGCTAAATCCTGCCTTGTATTGTCCATCTCCTCTGGGCACAGTTCTCGAACGGAGGTCTGGAGGAGGGGCATAGAGGGAGGAGCCAGTGCACACCCATAGTCAAAGTTCTTTTTAGGTGCCCTATCTCCTGCGGAGCCCGTCTATACCCCATGGTCCTTACGGAGTCCCCAGCATCCTCTACGGACTAGGAGAAATTGATTTACGGGTAGGTTTCAAATCTTATTTTCTGCCTTGTCGGTGTGGTTTCAGAGAAAAATTGCGACCTTACCTGATGTGCATACCTTTACTCCGTGTGTGTTGCGTATCCAACCTCCCTATGTCCCACCTGTGGCTCCTTGGGACTTGTCGGTGGTTTTGGGGGCATTACAAGAGTCTCTGTTTGAACCTTTTGGTTTAGCTGATCTTAAGTGGCTTTCCCTTATGGTGGTGTTTCTACTGGCTGTTGCCTCAGCTAAAAGAGTGTCGTATTTGGGTGCCTTGTCCTGTAGTTCCCCATATCTGATTTTTCACCGTGACCGGGCGGTTCTTCGAGCTCGTCCCGGATATTTACCTAAGGTGGTATCTTCGTTCCACCTTAATCGGGAAATTGTGGTTCCGACCCTGGCCTCTCCTGACTTGTCTCCCAAAGAGCGGTATTTGGATGTGGTACGGGCTCTCCGTATCTATGTGAAGAGAACGGCTTTGATTAGGAAATCTGATTCTCTTTTTGTTCTGTTTGGTTTTCACAAACATGGCTGGCCTGCTCACAAGCAAACTTTGCCCAGATGGATTAGAATGGTGATTGCACATGCTTATGTGAAGGCTGGTCTGTCAGCTCCTGCTAACATTACGGCCCATTCTACTCGGTCAGTTGGACCTTCTTGGGTGGCCCGCCGTGGTGCGACCCTTGAACAATTGTGCAAGGCGGCTACGTGGTCTTCAGTGAACACGTTCATTAGGTTCTATGCCTTCGATACTGCCGCTTACCAGGATGCTTCCTTTGGATGCCGGGTTCTTGTGCCAGCTACAGTGCATCCCCTCCAATAGGGAACTGCTTTAAGACATCCCCAATGTCTATCCTTGTGGAGCCCAGTGTACCCCGCAGCAGAAAACGAGTTTTATGATAAGAACTTACCTTTGTTTAAAACTCTTTCTGCGAGGTACACTGGGCTCCACAAGGCGCCCACCCTGACGCACTTGGCTTCTTTGGGTTTGTATGGCATTAGCCGCTGACACTTCTCCTGTCATGAGAATGTGGTGTTTGTGGCTACTAACTATTGTCGTCTCTTTTCCTGCTACTGCATTGGGCTGGTTAACTAAAAACTGAGCTCCTGTGCAGGGAGGCGGTGTTATAGAGGAGGCGCCGCTATTTATCTTGGGAACAGTCAAAGCTTTTGAGCCTGTTGGTACCTCGGATCAAGATCCTACGTTACACCCCAATGTCTATCCTTGTGGAGCCCAGTGTACCTCGCAGAAAGAGTTTTAACAAGGATAAGTTCTTACAGTAAAACTCGTTTTCATCTGACTTATGTGTTTCCTCCAATCACCCTATTACCCAGGGTGGTGAGAAAGATAAAGTAAGGAAAGAGTGTCATGGTACGACTAGCTCCGGCCTGGCCCAGAAGGCTTTGGTACACAGATCTGCAGAGAATGTCGTTGGATGCCCCACTCCTGCTCCCTCAACGTCCAGATCTACTGATGATGGGTCCTTGTTGTCACAGACATCTGGATCGACTGTCTTTGATGGTGTGGCTCTTGAAGCCTCTATCCTGAAGTCAAGAGGATTCTCACAAGAGGTAATTCGAACAATGCTCAGAGCAAGGAAACCTTCCTCAGCTTGCATTTGTCGCCGAATATGGCAAATCTATATTAATTGGTGCAGTGAACAGAAAATGAACCATAAGGCTTTCAGAGTTTCCAGGGTCTTGGCTTTCCTTCAGGCAGGAATGGATAAAGGTTTGAAGGTGGCTTCCTTGAGAGTGCAAGTGTCGGCATTGATTGTGTGGTTCCAAAAGAAAATTGCCAATTTACAAGATGTGCATATTTTTTTCCAGGGAATGCTGCTCGTTCAACCTCCTTTTGTTCCTCCGAGTTAAATTTAGTCCTAAAGGCACTTCAAGTTGCCCCATTTGAACCACTTAATGCAGTGTATCTTAAATGGTTTACAGCTAAAATTCTCTTTCTACTGGCATTGTCATATTGTTCCCCATTTCTGTTTTTTTTTTTTTTTTTTTTTTTATCCAGATAAAGCAGTTCTCAGAACTAGATCTGGGTATCTTCCCAAGGTGGTGTCTAAATTCCAACTTAACGAAGAAATTGTAGTCCTGGCTTTCCAGGTACCGGGCCTTTCTGCGGGAGATGCGTCGGTGGACGTGGTCCGTGCTTTACGGATCTACGTGGATCGTACCAGTGCCATCAGATAGACAGATTCTTTCTTCATTCTCTACGGATTTTACAAGAAAGGATGGCCTGCTGATAAGCACACGTTGGCAAGGTGGCTTCGGATTACTATTTCAGAAGCATATTCTCAATCTGATCTTCCTTTTCCGGCTAATGTCTCTGCTCACTCTACTCGTAAGGTAGGTCCATCATGGGCAGCACAACCTGGTGCTTCAGCAGAACAGATATGTAAGGCAGCCATATGATCTTCCATTAACACATTCATTAGATATTATGCATTGGATACCTTTGCCTCTCATGATGCTGAATTCGGACGAAGGATTCTCCTGTCCAATCAAGAGCACCCCCACCACTAAATTGCTTCGGGAGATCCCAATGTTATCATGTGGATAACCTGTGGACCCTGCCGGAGAAATATACGTTATGGTAAGAACTTACCGTTGATAACTGTATATCTCCTAAGTCCACAGGTTCCACAGGGATCCCACTCTGACGCACCAGATTTGAGGATCCTTTTACTCACTAACCTCTTCCTTCTTGTACGGAAGGGTGTGCATGTGTTTTTCTAGCCTGATTAGGGCCATCTATGATGCTACGGCCTTGAGCTTTGAAATACAACTGATTTGCCTGAGCCAGGAGGTGGGGATATATGGATGCGCCCGTTGCATGCTGGGAGGCCAAAAAGCTTTGACCGATTGGTGCAAATCCGCTGTCGCTTCATCATCCCAATATTATCCTGTGCACTTTGGAGAAATACGGTTATCAACGGTAAGTTCTTACTATAACGTATATTTATTGATTTTATGTAAAATTCTAATTTTTTGAGATTCTGCATTTGGGGTTATCTTGAGCTCTAAGCCAAAATCATAACAAATTAAAGCTTGAAATATCTCACTTTGTATGTAATGAGTTTATCTAATATATTCATTTCACCTTTTAAGTTGAATGACTGAAATAAATGAACTTTTGCACAATATTTTAATTTTCTGAGTTTCACATGTACATCTAAAATCTTGGTTCATATCATGAATTCACCTAATTATGAGTAGTCCTAATTTAGTGTACTACTGAATATAATACTGAAATATCAAACGATGGGTTTTCATGTAATTGCTAAATATCCCAGAGACCGTGATTACCATGGTTTGTGTAACCAATTTAAATTACTGTACAAAAGTACAGTAAGTGACACCTGTTTGTCTGTTTTTTGTTCAAGTGTCTCTTGTTGGTTGATGAAGCTTATATTGAAGCTTTTTTTCCCTTTTAAATTCTCCTTGCTATATTTGGTTATATGCTGAGGCTGTACATTCTGCATTGTGGGTATATTTGTTTTAAAGATTTGAATTATGTTTTAGTACCAGCTTATTTATTAATTGATGTCAAGAGTATTCCAGTTTAAAAATCACTTTATTTAACTCCTTCAAAATAGTTAATTGTAAGAATAAAACTGCCTTGCACAACATTAGCTGCATACACTCAGTCCATCCACATTAAGTGTATAGTGCTGACATGTCCCATTATACCGCAGTACGAAAGTTTATGCCATGGAGGCCATATAAGCTGCATGCTTCTGCTACCCAGTCTTCACTACACTTTGTATTACCTAACCAATTTGCATTATTAATTTTTTTTTGGATGACTGTAAATTTTTACATGGTTTTATATAGGTGGCAGAGATAAACGAGGAGGTCCGGTTTTAACATTTCCAGCACGAAGCAACCATGATAGAATAAGGCAAGAAGATCTCAGAAGACTCATATCTTATCTAGCCTGTATTCCTAGGTATTTATTTTTTATAAACCATTCTTTAAAACTACATAAAGTGTTAAAAATGCTGTTTGAAACTTTGTTTTGTGATACAGCGGCGTCACTTGATTTATTTGTGTAATAAGCAGTGCTATAACCTAGAAAATGCTACTGAATGACAAGTTTAGATATATTTTTATTAGTGACGTTCACCGGACATTTTTCTGGTTTTGTGTTTTGGTTTTGGATTCGGTTCCGCGGCCGTGTTTTGGATTCGGACGCGTTTTGGCAAAACCTCACCGAAATTTTTTTGTCTGATTCGGGTGTGTTTTGGATTCGGGTGTTTTTTTTTTTCAAAAAACCCTAAAAAACTGCTTAAATCATAGAATTTGGTGGTCATTTTGATCCCATAGTATTATTAACCTCAATAACCATAATTTCCACTCATTTCCAGTCTATTCTGAACACCTCACAATATTATTTTTAGTCCTAAAATTTGCACCGAGGTCGCTGGATGGCTAAGCGACACAAGTGGCCGACACAAACACCTGGCCCATCTAGGAGTGGCACTGCAGTGTCAGGCAGGATGGCACTTCAAAAAAATAGTCCCCAAACAGCACATGATGCAAAGAGAAAAAAAGGCGCACCAAGGTCGCTGTGTGACTAAGCGAAGTGACACAAGTGGCTGACACAAACACCTGGCCCATCTAGGAGTGGCACTGCAGTGTCAGACAGGATGGCACTTCAAAAAAATAGTCCCCAAACAGCACATGATGCAAAGAGAAAAAAAGGCGCACCAAGGTCGCTGTGTGACTAAGCGAAGTGACACAAGTGGCTGACACAAACACCTGGCCCATCTAGGAGTGGCACTGCAGTGTCAGACAGGATGGCACTTCAAAAAAAATTGTCCCCAAACAGCACATGATGCAAATAAAAATGAAAGAAAAAAGAGGTGTAAGATGGAATTGTCCTTGGGCCCTCCCACCCACCCTTATGTTGTATAAACAGGACATGCACACTTTAACGAACCCATCATTTCAGCGACAGGGTCTGCCACACGACTGTGACTGAAATGAGCGGTTGGTTTGGGCCCCCACCAAAAAAGAAGCAATCAATCTCTCCTTGCACAAACTGGCTCTACAGAGGCAAGATGTCCACCTCATCATCATCCTCCGATTGCTCACCCCGTTCACTGTGTACATCCCCCTCCTCACAGATTATTAATTCGTCCTCACTGTAATCCACCATCTCAGATCCCTGTGTACTTTCTGGAGGCAATTGCTGGTGAATGTCTCCACGGAGGAATTGATTATAATGAATTTTGATGAACATCATCTTCTCCACATTTTCTGGAAGTAACCTCGTACACCGATTGCTGACAAGGTGAGCGGCTGCACTAAACACTCTTTCGGAGTACACACTGGAGGGAGGGCAACTTAGGTAGAATAAAGCCAGTTTGTGCAAGGGCCTCCAAATTGCCTCTTTTTCCTGCCAGTATACGTACGGACTGTCTGACGTGCCTACTTGGATGCGGTCACTCATATAATCCTTCACCATTCTTTCAATGGTGAGAGAATCATATGCAGTGACAGTAGACGTCAGTAATCGTTGGCAGGTCCTTCAGTCCGGACCAGATGTCAGCACTCGCTCCAGACTGCCCTGCATCACCGCCAGCGGATGGGCTCGGAATTCTTAGCCTTTTCCTCGCACACCCAGTTGCGGGAGAATGTGAAGGAGGAGATGTTGACGGGTCACGTTCCGCTTGACTTGACAATTTTCTCACCAGCAGGTCTTTGAACCTCTGCAGACTTGTGTCTGCCGGAAAGAGCGATACAACGTAGGTTTTAAATCTAGGATCGAGCACGGTGGCCAAAATGTAGTGCTCTGATTTCAACAGATTGACCACCCGTGAATCCTGGTTAAGCGAATTAAGGGCTCCATCCACAAGTCCCACATGCCTAGCGGAATCGCTCTATTTTAGCTCCTCCTTCAATGTTTCCAGCTTCTTCTGCAAAAGCCTGATGAGGGGAATGACCTGACTCAGGCTGGCAGTGTCTGAACTGACTTCACGTGTGGCAAGTTCAAAGGGTTGCAGAACCTTGCACAACGTTGAAATCATTCTCCACTGCGCTTGAGTCAGGTGCATTCCACCTCCTTTGCCTATATCGTGGCCAGATGTATAGGCTTGAATGGCCTTTTGCTGCTCCTCCATCCTCTGAAGTATATAGAGGGTTGAATTCCACCTCGTTACCACCTCTTGCTTCAGATGATGGCAGGGCAGGTTCAGGATTGTTTGGTGGTGCTCCAGTCTTCTGTACGCGGTGGCTGAATACCGAAAGTGGCCCGCAATTCTTCGGGCCACCGACAGCATCTCTTGCACGCCCCTGTCGTTTTTTTAAATAATTCTGCACCACCAAATTCAATGTATGTGCAAAACATGGGACGTGCTGGAATTTGCCCAGATGTAATGCACGCACAATATTGCTGGCGTTGTCCGATGTCACAAATCCCCAGGAGAGTCCTATTGGGGTAAGCCATTCTGCGATGATCTTCCTCAGTTTCCGTAAGAGGTTGTCAGCTGTGTGCCTCTTCTGGAAAGCGGTGATACAAAGCGTAGCCTGCCTAGGAACGAGTTGGCGTTTGCGAGATGCTGCTACTGGTGCCGCCGCTGCTGTTCTTGCTGCGGGAGGCAATACATCTACCCAGTGGGCTGTCACAGTCATATAGTCCTGAGTCTGCCCTGCTCCACTTGTCCACATGTCCGTGGTTAAGTGGACATTGGGTACAACTGCATTTTTTAGGACACTGGTGACTCTTTTTCTGACGTCTGTGTACATTTTCGGTATTGCCTGTCTAGAGAAATGGAACCTAGATGGTATTTGGTACCGGGGACACAGTACCTCAATCAAGTCTCTAGTTGCCTCTGAATTAACGGTGGATACTGGAACCACGTTTCTCACCGCCCAGGCTGCTAAGGCCTGAGTTATCTGCTTTGCAGCAGGATGACTGCTGTGATATTTCATCTTCCTCACAAAGGACTGTTGGACAGTCAATTGCTTACTGGAAGTAGTACAAGTGGTCTTCCGACTTCCCCTCTGGGATGACTATAGACTCCCAGCAACAACAGCAGCGCCAGCAGCAGTAGGCGTTACACTCAAGGATGCATTGGAGGAATCCCAGGCAGGAGAGGACTCGTCAGACTTGCCACTGACATGGCCTGCAGGACTATTGGCTTTCCTGGGTAAGGAGGAAATTGACACTGAGGGAGTTGGTGGTGTGGTTTGCAGGAGCTTGGTTACAAGAGGAAGGGATTTAGTGGTCAGTGGACTGCTTAAGCTGTCACCCAAAGTTTTTGAACTTGTCACTGACTTATGATGAATGTGCTGCAGGTGACGTATAAGGGAGGATGTTCCGAGGTGGTTAACGTCCTTACCCCTACTTATTACAGCTTGACAAAGGCAACACACGGCTTGACACCTGTTGTCCGCATTTGTGTTGAAATAATTCCACACCGAAGAGCTGATTTTTTTTTTTTTGTATTTTGACCAGGCATGTCAATGGCCATATTCGTCCCACGGACAACAGGTGTCTCCCCGGGTGCCTGACTTTAAACAAACCACCTCACCATCAGAATCCTCCTTGTCAGTTTCCTCCCCAGCGCCAGTAACACCCACATCCTCATCCTGGTGTACTTCAACAGTGACATCTTCAATTTGACTATCAGGAACTGGACTGCGGGTGCTCCTTCCAGCACTTGCAG
Source organism: Pseudophryne corroboree (assembly GCF_028390025.1). Taxonomy (NCBI): domain Eukaryota; kingdom Metazoa; phylum Chordata; class Amphibia; order Anura; family Myobatrachidae; genus Pseudophryne; species Pseudophryne corroboree. The sequence continues at coordinate 390,267,162 of NC_086448.1, read as the reverse complement.
GGGGCGTGCAAATGGTGGAAGGCGCAAGCTCTTCCCGTCCAGTGTTGGGAAGGTCAGGCATCGCAACCGACACAATTGGACTCTCCTTGGGGATTTGTGATTCAGAAGAACGCACAGTTCTTTGCTGTGCTTTTGCCAGCTTAAGTCTTTTCATTTTTCTAGCGAGAGGATGAGTGCTTCCATCCTCATGTGAATCTGAACCACTAGCCATGAACATAGGCCAGGGCCTCAGCCGTTCCTGGCCACTCCGTGTCATAAATGACATATTGGCAAGTTTACGCTTCTCATCAGACGCTTTCAATTTTGATTTTTGGGTCATTTTACCGAACTTTTGTTTTTTGGATTTTACATGCTCTCTACTATGACATTGGGCATCGGCCTTAGAGACAACGTTGATGGCATTTCATCGTCTCGGCCATGACTAGTGGCAGCAGCTTCAGCACGAGGTGGAAGTGGATCTTGATCTTTCCCTATTTTAACCTCCACATTTTTGTTCTCCATTTTTTAATGTGTGGAATTATATGCCATTATCGATGGAAATGGCCTACTACTATATATACTGCGCACAACTAAAATGCACCACAGGTATTGAATGTAGATGGATAGTATACTTGACGACACAGAGGTAGGTACAGCACTGGCCTTCCGTACCGTACTGCTATATATACCTAGTGGTCACTGTGTCAGCAAACTGCAAAACTAAAATGCACCACAGGTATAGAATGTAGATGGATAGTATACTTAATGACGACACAGAGGTAGGTACAGCAGTGGCCTTCCGTACCGTACTGCTATATATACTGGTGGTCACTGTGTCAGCAAACTGCACAACTGAAATGCACCACAGGTATAGAATCTAGATGGATAGTATACTTGATGACACAGAGGCAGGTACAGCAGTGGCCTACTGTACCGTAATGCTATATATTATATACTGGTGGTCACTGGTCAGCAAAACTCTGCACTGTACTCCTCCTATATAATATTATACTGGTGGTCCCGACTCCCCAGTCCCCACAATAAAGCAGCACACTGAGCACAGATTTGGAGTGTTTTTCAGGCAGACAACGTATACTGGTGGTCACTGGTCAGCAAAACTCTGCACTGTACTCCTGCTATATAATACAGCTGCTCCCCAGTCCCCACAATTAAGCAGTGTGAGCACAGATATATGCAGCACACTGAGCACAGATGAGCGTTTTTTTCAGGCAGAGAACGGATAAAACTGGTGGTCACTGATCAGCAAAACTCTGCACTGTACTCCTCCTATATTAATATAAAGCTGCTCCCCAGTCCCCACAATGATATAAGCAAGCACAAATATTTGCATCAACTCAACAATGAATAAACGGAGAGGACGCCAGCCACGTCCTCTCCCTAACATTTCCAATGCACGAGTGAAAATGGCGGCGACGCGCAGCTGCTTATATAGAATCCGAATCTCGCGAGAATCCGACAGCGGGATGATGACGTTCAGGCGCGTTCGGGTTAACCGAACCATACGGGAGAATCCGAGTATGGCTCGGACCCGTGTAAAAAGGGTAAAGTTCGGAGGGGTTTGGTTTCCGAAAAACCGAACCCGCTCATCACTAATTTTTATATGAAATAGTGACCTGCACGTCAATGAAGCTAAGTTCTGCTGAAAGTACAAATAATGCTTCAAAAGTTCACATTTTATGTTTTTCTTCTTTATATGTTGATCCCTGTACATGCACTTGAAACTTCTTTACACAGAAAATCACAGAATTGGGAAACCATTACCATAACCACCATCCATTTTTCTGGTGTTAAGTATTGTGTGAAAAAAACCAAAAAAAGAACTATAGTTTCCTTATCAAAGTTGTTTTAAGGCTTTACACAAATATTCCTATAGATCTGGAATAAACATATTTTAGGATTCTATGGGTATTTGTAACTTTATATTGCCAACCTCCTTTTCTCTAACGTCCTAGTGGATGCTGGGGACTCCGTAAGGACCATGGTGAATAGACGGGCTCCGCAGGAGACAGGGCACTTTAAGATAGAATTAGTACTACTGGTGTGCACTGGCTCCTCCCTCTATGTCCCTACTCCAGACCTCCGTTAGAATCTGTGCCCGGACAGAGCTGGGTGCACTTTAGTGAGCTCTCCTGAGCTTGCGAATAAGAAAGTATTTTATTAGGATTTTGTATTTTCAGAGAAATCTGCTGGCAACAGACTCTCTGCTACTCTCTGCTATGTGGGACTGAGGGGAGAGAAGCAGACCTACTAACTGCGGATAGGTCATGCTTCTTGGGCTACTGGACACCATTAGCTCCAGAGGGATCGAACACAGGAACGCACCCTTGGTCGTCCGATCCCAGAGCCGCGCCGCCGTCCCCGCGCCAGTAGACAGAAGCCGGCGGGAGAAGCAAGAAGACTTCAAAATCGGCGGCGCCTGTCTTCATATGAGGTAGCGCACAGCACTGCAGCATTTAGAGACCTCTTGGCAAAGTGGGCATATATACAGTTGGGCACTGTATATATGCATGAGCCCCCGCCATTATTTTACACAAAATCGCGGGACAGAAGCCCGCCGCTGAGGGGGCGGGTCTTCTTCCTCAGCACTCACCAGCGCCATTTTCTCTCCACAGCTCCGCTGAGAGGAAGCTCCCCAGGCTCTCCCCTGCAGAAGCACGATAGAAGAGGGTGAAAAAGAGAGGGTGGGCACATAAATTTGGCGTAAAAACAATGTATACAGCAGCTACTGGGTTAACACTACGTTACTGTGTGATTCCTGGGTCATATAGCGCTGGGGTGTGTGCTGGCATACTCTCTCTCTGTCTCTCCAAAAGGCCTTGTTGGGGGAACTGTCTTCAAATAGAGCATCCCCTGTGTGTGTGGTGTCGGTACGTGTGTGTCGACATGTCTGAGGTAAAAGGTTCCCCTAAGGAGGAGATGGAGCTAATATGTGTGAGAGGGTGTCTCCGTCGACGACGCCGACACCTGTTTGGATATGTGTAAGTGCTAAGGTGAATTTATTGCACAAAGGATTAGAGAACAGACAGGAAATCTACCCATGTCTGTCCCTATGGCGCAGAGACCTTCAGAGTCTCACAATGCTCACTATCCGAAATAATAGACACTGATATCGACACGGAGTTTGACTCCTGTGTCGACTACGATAATGCAAAGTTACAGCCAAAAGGGCAGAAAAGTATTCAATATATGATTATTGTAATAAAGATGATTTGCATATCACTGATGACTCATCTGTCCCTGACACAAGGGTACACATTTTAAGGGGAAGAAAGCTGAGGTAAATTTCCCTCCTCTCATGAGGAAAGAGCGGGAATCTCCAGACAAGAGACTGCAGCTTCACACAAAGAATTCTCAGGCAGTATCCTTTCCCCACTAGGGACAGGATGTGATGGGAATCTTCCCCTAGGGTGTCACGTTTGCCCAAAAAGGTAGCCCTAGCTATTCTCAGGGATCCTGCAGATAGCGTGCACATTTTGGTACACTACTCAGACCGGCGATTGTGTCGGCGTGGGTTTATAGCGCTGTGGCGGCGTGGACAGGTACCTTATCAGCAGAAATTGAGACCCTAGTGTGTGTGTGTATGTATGTATGTATGTGTGTGTGTGTGTGTGTGTGTATATATATGTATATATATATATTAATATATTAAAGATGCTGTCTTAAGAGATATATATCCTAAAACATGCCCAAAGAGACATGAGTATTCTGGGTCCTAGAGGCAAAGCTATGTCTATTTCTGCTTGACGTATCCTGTAGAATATGCAATGGACAGATGATGCCAACTTAAGTGGCATATGGAAGGCTGATGATTGTGTGGAGAAGGGTTCTCGGACCTGGTCTCCACAGCAATAGCTGGTAATTCTGATATTTTGCCTTATATTCCTGCACAGCCTAGGATAGCACGTCATTATCCAATGCAGCCTTACTAACAATGAAACAAGAAAGTCCGAGGTGCGTCCTTTCTTGCCAGAGGCGGGGGCAGAGGAAACCAGCTGCACAACACAGCTAGTTCCCAGGAACAGAAGTCCTCCCCGGCCTCTACGAAAATCCACCGCATGTCGCTGGGGCTCTACAGGCGGAGCTAGGCCCGGTGGGGGCACGCTTTCGTAAGTTCAGCCACAAGTGGGTTCACTCCCTGTTAGATCCCTGGGCAATAGATATTGTGTCTCATGGATACAAGCTGGACTTTGAGAAGATGCCTCCTCACTGACGGCCCTGCCGGCTCCCCCCCCCTTCCCCCCCCCCGAGAGGGAAACAGGGTTAACTGCAATTCACAAATTGTATCTTCAACAGGTGGTGGTCAAGGAGGGGGTTATTATTCTACAATGTTGTAGTCCCGAAACCAGATCGTTCGGTCAGACCCATATTGAATTTAAAATCCCTGAACATATACTTGAAATGTTGAAGTTCAAGATGGAATCGCTCAGAGCGGTCATCGCAAGGGAGGAGTATTTTATGGTGTCTCTGGACATACATGATGCTTACCTTCATGTCCCCGTTTATCCACCTCATCAGGAGTACCTCCAGATTTGTGGTACAGGATTGTCATTACCAATTCCAGACGTTGCTGTTTGGTCTGTCCACGGCACTGAGAATATTTACCAAGGTAATGGCAGCTCCTGTGAAAGCAAGGAGTCACAATTATCCCATACTTGGACGATCTCCTCATAAAGGTGACGTCCAGAGAGCAGTTGCTGATTAGTGTAGCACGCTCTCGGGAAGTGTTACAACAGCGTGGCTGGATTCTGAATATTCCAAAGTCGCAGCTGATTCCTACGACGCGTCTGCCCTTCCTGGGCATGATTCTGGACACAGACCAGAAGAAGGTTTTTCTCCCGACGGAGTAGGCTCAGGAACTCATGACACTGGTCAGAGACCTCTTAAAACCAAAACAGGTGTCGGTGCATCACTGCACGAGAGTCCTGGGAAAGATGGTGGCATCATACGGGGCCATTCACTTCGGCAGGTTCCATGCGATGACCTTTTCAATGAGATCTGTTGGACAAGTGGTCCGGATCGCATCTACAGATGCATCGGCTGATCACCCTATCCCCCAGGGCCAGGGTGTCTCTTCTGTGGTGGCTGCAGAGTACTCACCTTCTCGAGGGCCGCAGGTTCGGCATTCAGGACTGGGTCCTGGTGACCACGGATGCAAGCCTCCGAGGGTGGGGGGCAGTCACTCAGGGAAGAAGTTTCCAAGGGCTGTGGTCAAGTCAGGAGACTTGCCTTCACATCAATATCCTGGAACTAAAGGCCATATACAACGCCCTAAGTCAAGCGGAGACCCTGCTTCGCAACCAATCTGTGCTGATTCAATCAGACAACATCACCGCAGTGGCTCATGTAAACCGCCAAGGCGGCACAAGGAGCAGGGTGGCGCTGGCGGAAGCCACCAGAATTTTTCGATGGGAGGAGAATCACGTACGAGCACTGTCAGCAGTGTTCATTCCGGGAGTGGACAACTGGGAAGCAGACTTCCTCAGCAGGCACGACCTCCACCCGGGAGAGTGGGGACTTCATCAAGAAGTCTTTGCGCAGATTGTAGGTCGGTGGGAACTGCCACAGGTGGACATGATGGCATCCCGCCTCAACAAAAAGCTACAGAGGTATTGCGCCAGTTGAAGAGACCCTCAGGCGATAGCTGTAGACGCACTGGTGACACCGTGGATGTTCCAGTCGGTTTATGTGTTTCCTCCTCTTCCTCTCATACCCAAGGTGCTGAGAATCATAAGAAAAAGGAGTGAGAACAATACTCATTGTTCTGGATTGGCCAAGAAGGACTTGGTATCCAGAGCTGCAAGAAATGCTTACAGAGGACCCATGGCCTCTGCCTCTAAGGCAGAGTCTGTTGCAGCAGGGACTTTGTCTGTTCCAAGACTTACCGCGGCTGCGTTTGACGGCATGGCGGTTGAACGCCGGATCCTAGTAGAAAAAGGGATTCCAGATGAGGTTATTCCTACACTAATAAAGGCTAGGAAGGACGTGACGGCTAAACATTATCACCGTATACGGCGAAAATATGTTGCTTGGTGTGAGGCCAGGAATGCCCCTACAGAGTAATTCCAGCTGGGCCGTTTTCTTCGCTTCCTACAGTCGGGAGTGACTTTGGGCCTAAAATTGAGGTCCATTAAGGTCCAGATTTCGGCCCTATCCATTTTCTTTAAAAAAGAACTAGCTTCTCTACCTGAAGTTCAGACGTCTGTAAAGGGAGTGCTGCATATTCAGCCCCCGTTTGTGCCTCCAGTTCCACCTTGGGATCTTTACGTGGTGGTGGGTTTCCTGAAATCACACTGGTTTGAGCCGCTTAAAACCGTGGAGTTAAAATATCTCACGTGGAAGGTGGTCATGCTATTAGCCTTGGCTTCGGCTAGGCGTGTGTCAGAATTAGCGGCTTTGTCACATAAAAGCCCCTATTTGGTTTTCCATATGGACAGGGCAGAATTGCGGACTCGTCCGCAATTTCTGCCAAATGTGGTGTCATCTTGTCATATGAACCAACCTATTGTGGTGCCTGTGGCTACTCGTGACTTGGAGGATTCCGGGTTACTGGATGTAGTCAGGGCTTTGAAGGTTTATGTTGCCAGAACGGCTTGAGTCGGGAAAACTGAGTCGCTGTTTATCCTGTATGCAGCCAACAAGCTGGGTGCTCCTGCTTCAAAGCAAACTATTGCTCGCTGGATCTGTAACATGATCCAGCAGGCTCATTCTGCGGCTGGATTGCCGCTTCCAAAATCAGTAAAAGCCCACTCCACAAGGAAGATGGGCTCTTCTTGGGCGGCTGCCCGAGGGGTCTCGGCATTACAGCTTTGCCGAGCGGCTACTTGGTCAGGTTCAAACACCTTTGCAAAGTTCTACAAGTTTGATACCATGAGTGAGGAGGACCTTGTGTTTGCTCATTCGGTGCTGCAGAGTCATCCGCACTCTACCGCCCGTTTGGGAGCTTTGGTATAATACCCATGGTCCTTACAGAGTCCCCAGCATCCACTAGGACGTTAGAGAAAATAAGATTTTACTTACCGGTAAATCTATTTCTCGTAGTCCGTAGTGGATGCTGGGCGCCCTTCCCAAATGCGGACTTCTTCTGCAATACTTGTATATAGTTATTGCTTAAATAAGGGTTATGTTATGGTTGCATCAGGTTTGTCTGATGCTCTGTTGTTGTTCATACTGTTAACTGGGTAAGTTTATCATGAGTTATACGGTGTGATTGGTGTGGCTGGTATGAGTCTTACCCTGGATTCCACAATCCTTTCATTGTACTGTCAGCTCTTCCGGGCACAGTTTCCTTAATTGAGGTCTGGAGGAGGGACATAGAGGGAGGAGCCAGTGCACACCAGTATTCCTAATTCTTTCTTAAAGTGCCCTGTATCCTGCGAAGCCCGTCTATTCCCCATGGTCCTTACGGAGTCCCCAGCATCCACCACGGACTACGAGAAATAGATTTACCGGTAAGTAAAATCTTTTTATTATTTATTTATTTTTAACTTGAAGACTTTTGACATCTTACCCTAATTATTTTGAAGTCCTTTTGAACCAAAGATAGCAAAAATACTTTAACACTATGGGGTGTATTCAATATACCCCATAGTGTATTGAACTATGGGATCCGACATCTTAGTATTCAATGAGCGAATTTGGCCATTCCCAACAATGCAAACCCGACTTTAAGTCGGATTGGCATTGTCGGAAACGGGGCTAAAACCTGTTGGATTTGGCAGCGTTTTCGACAAAACATGTGACTCAGCTATTCCGCCGATCCAAGTGTTTTCCGACAAGTCTGAATTCCTGACTTGTTGGAAAAACTGAGGGAGGATTGAATAGGTCTGAACACCTTCCGACCTAAAAAGTCGTAAACTGACGTCTTTCCGACAAGGCGGCAGTTTCCGACTGCAATTGAATACACCCCTTATGTAACATAATTTTTGCTTGTGGGTAGTAAGTGCTGTTTCTTAATTGCTTATGTCTGAGAAGTACGAAAAATGTTATTCATTCCCCTCAAGCTTTGCTTTTGTGCCGAGGACATTTTATACTTTGAAAGTTACTTCTTTCAGATTAGAAAAGGGTAAATTTGCATTTTCTTTTATATAATGTGAGACAAAAAATCAGCATATATAAGCATTTAAAGTTGTACAAACATGACCCAAATTATGTTCTCCTTATTCTGTCCTTGGTACCACGTTCAAACTCCAGTATATCCTGGTGACCCTTCCTCTGATTTGCGATTAGCACACTTGCATCCAACAAGTTCCATTGCTTCAACCTTGATGTCAAAAGCTCTGCGTTTGACTTGGTGAGACCAAGATATTTGATCCAGTCATTTTGTTTGGGGTAGTATGGGTTTCTCTCCTCACTTGTAAACTTTATACTGCTCAGAGCTCTTACATGCAGCTACAGATTTAAATGTTCAGAGTGCACAGTGTTACTGGTCTTCAACAAACTCCTAATTGTTGTCCTTGGTTAATGGGAGTGCTGCCGTTAATACATCCTGTGATTTATATGTTCCCAGAGATAGGGCGAGCAGGACTAGAAGTGCTTATTGTATTCTTGTTGGATGTCATATGTGATTACCTTCAGACTAGAGTAGGGGAATATTGGGATTCCATTGCAACCCATCTTCCTGCACATTTGTATCCTTCAGGAACAGTTGTAGTGTGCCAAGAGATGCTGAAAAATCCCACCTTGGTAACAGAACATATAATAAAAATGGTGTGCTTAGTTTCTAACTTTGGTAAACGGTCATTTTGCACACCAAAATAGGGTTTGGTAGTCCCAAGATACAAAGAGTTTGGTAGACCCAAGATACAAAGGGTTTGGTTTTCCAGAATTATGGGTAACACAGACAGTAAGTGTCTTTCCGAATGCCGGACCCCAACAAATGTAATGAGTAAAATTTGGGGTCCGTAGTTGACAATTGGAATGTCCAAGCTTTTCATAAAGGCTGGCATTGATAGACATGGCACATTGGATCCGATCAAATTGCAGCAGATGTATAAATCTTATGGCACTTACTTAAAGAGCAAAAAACTTGAGGCAAACTTTTAAATTGGATAAAAGTATCTGAAATTTAGCAAAAGCCTTCAGTACAGTGCCTCACAGGAGACTAATCATCAAATTAAATGAGCTTGGCCTAGGAAAAAATGTTTGTACATGGATAAGTAACTTGCTGGACAACAGAGTACGACGAGTAGTGGTCAACGGGAAGTCCTCAAGCTGGACACCAGTAGTCAGCGGAATACCACAGGGGTCCGTACTCGGGCCACTACTGCTCAACATATTTATCAATGATCTAGAAATAGGCATGGAAAGCTCAGTGTCAATCTTTGCAGATGATTCTAAACTATGTAGGGTAATTCACAAATAGATGTGGAGTCTCTGCAGAATTACTTATCTAAACTTGAAATCTGGGCGTCTAAATGGAGAATGAGGTTCAATATAGAAAAATGCAAGGTTATGCATTTCGGGACTAAAAACAAACTTGCATCCTACATATTAAACAGGGAAAGTCGAGGGGTAACAGTTTTGGAAAAAGATTTGGGGGTACTCTTTTATAATAAGCTTAATAACCGCATACAATGTCAAAGCGCAGTAAAGAAGGCAAGTAAGGTGTTAGCGTGCATAAAACGGGGGATTGAGACAAGGAACGAGGATGTAATTCTGCTGCTGTACAAATCATTGGTACGTCCGCACTTGGAATATAGTGTTCAGATTTGGGCACCACTGTATAAAAAAAGATATCGGTGAACTCGAAAGGGTTCACAGGTGATCTACTAAATTGATTAATTAAAGGGCTAGAGGGACTGGATTACGAGGAAAGGCTTACTATGTTGATCATGTATACACTGGAAAAGAGGCATCTAAGAGGAGTGTTAAGTCTGATTAACTTTCAGGAAGAAAAGCAATACCTTCTATACAGAAATGTTCAGGCCGCTGCGACCGCTAAGCGTGTGTGTGTAAAACCCCTATGGAATGCATACACGTTGCGTAAGCATGCCATCACGCTGTAAGCACAAGGTAGCTACACGTGCGGTGGGATGCACTTTATAACCCCTAACAGGAAAGGAATTGCGACACCAATTGTATGTGCAATGTTGAGGTCCAACCCAGCAACAAATATTTACTCAAAGGGTGGTACAACAGAAATACAATCACATAAGAGAAAAAAGAGAGAGAGAAATCAATGGATAAATACGTTTGTTCGCCAGCGCCACCCGGTTCCGGTCCTCAGTCAATCCTCAGAGAATGTGTCTGGCCAGGAGGCTTGGCTTTTATACATTAGTCAGAATCATGAAACAATGGAATCTGTAATCTCTTCACCCATAGGTCAAAGGGCTGGTCATTTACAGTACAGGAGGGGGTCATAGTTCGGTTTGAATAGGTGGGCGATGCCTGGTCCAGGTGCACGTGCAGATATTCTCCACTGGGTACCCGCCGAATATCAAGAGTACAGTAAATAGTGTTATATTAGTATTCTGTTCCTGCGCATATCTATGCGCAGGAGCGTGTTATCTTCTGCAAACTGCTACCGGAATATTGCGCTTGAATGACTGTACAGCTGGATACCAAACACCACCTACTAACCTAATTCTGTCCCCTCATATCCCGTAAAGTCGAATCCCTCTGCTGTTGTACCTTTGAAGCAAATGTAACTCATTGGTGTGGTGCATGTAGGCTATGTGTAAATTATGTGCTATGTGGATTAAATATGAGATATGTCTTTGTGGCTTTTCCATGCGAATGCATATGCTACCATATTTACTAATAACACGCGCTAATACGCAGGACCTCGTGAGCCAGTATACGCAACGTGCGAGTATGCGCACGCACGGCAGAACAGGCACCCGCACGGAGGCCACTCTGTGTGGTGTTTGCACGTGATACGTATGTCTATAATATTTTCGACTTCGACAGTCCACCCTTTGGCAGTCAACAATAACTGCCACATATTACTAATAAAACTGAAAATATCACATGTACATTTATACAAAGTTCAAATATCTGGGGAAGATTTGTAGATGTGAAATGTATAGCCTAGTGGGATAGGAAAAGCGTGTATGTGTGAATTAATGTCTGAGGGGCATGTATCATCGTGCTGTATATGTTCTAAGTAAGCTTCGAGGTATTGCGAAGTATACATTAACTCCTTCTCATCCCGTATTGAAGGTCTGTAAATGGGCAAACAAACACTATCGAGCTCTTTCTAGGCAAAGGCCATTAGCCCTCACCTTTCCGGCTTCTTATACCAACAAACGGGGAGCACATTTATCTGATGATACATGGAGGGGAAACATATGTGTGTGCTACTATATGCAGATAACATTTATCGACTATGTGTGCCATTTACTGGAAATTGCAGAGATGAAGGTAAGACGCATAAAAATAGGATTTTAATACCTACCGGTAAATCCTTTTCTCTTAGTCCGTAGAGGATACTGGGGATGCTTCAAGAACCATGGGGTATAGACAGGATACGCAGAAGACATGGGCACACTCTAAGACTTTGGGTGTGAACTGGCACCTCCCTCTATGCCCCTCCTCCAGACTCCAGTTCTAGGAACTGTGCCCAGGGAGATGGACATTTCGAGGAAAATGATTTATTTAATGATTTTAAATTAAGGTGAGATACATACCAGCTCACACCACTAACATGCCCTACAACATGGCATTCAACAACGCATGCAACGGCATGAGCAACAACAGTCACAGAGTGACTAAACTTAACGCAACATGAGCGTAACTACAAGTAAACTGCAGATACAGCTCACACTGGGACGGGCGCCCAGCATCCTCTACAGACTAAGAGAAAAGGATTTACCGATAGGTATTAAAATCCTATTTTCTCATACGTCCTAGAGGATGCTGGGGATGCTTCAAGAACCATGGGCTTTATCCCAAAGCTCTAGAACGGTCGGGAGAGTGCGGATGACTCTGCAGCACCGATAGACCAAACAGGTGGTCCTCCTCAGCCAGGGTATCAAACCTGTAAAACTTCGCAAAGGTGTTTGAGCCCGACCAGTAGCAGCTCGGCAAAGTTGTAACGCAGAGACTCCCCGGGCAGCCGCCCAGGATGAGCCCACCTTCCTGGTAGAATGGCCTTTCACCGATTTCGGTAACTGCAATCCTGTCGTAGAATGAGCCTGCCGAATCGTATTCCAAATCCAGCGCGCAATAGTCTGCTTAGAAACAGGAGCCCCAATCTTGTTGGGAGCCCACAGGACAAACCAGAGCCTCTGCCTTCCTAATCTGCGCCGTTCTGGCGACATAGATCTGCAAAGCTCTGACCACATCGAAAGACTTTGACTCCGCCAAGGCTTCAGTAGCCACTGGCACAACAATTGGCTGGTTAACATGAAATTATGAAACCACTTTTGGCAGAAATTGCTGACGAGTTCTCAACTCCGCTCTATCAGCATGGAAGACCAAACAGGGGCTTTTGTGAGACAAAGCCGGAAACTCAGACACGCGCCTTGCAGACGCCAAGGCCAAAAACATGACCACATTAAGGTCCCATTGTTCCACTGGGGGCACAAAGGGAGGTTCGATGTGCAGCACGCCTTTCACGAAGGTCTGGACTTCTGGAAGGGAGGCCAATTTTTTTGAAAAAAGATCGATATGGCCGAAATCTGTACTTCAATAGAGCCTAACTTTAGGCCCCCATCCACACCTACTTGTAGGAAATGGAGCAACCGCCCCAGGTGAAATTCTTCCGTAGGAGCCTTCTTGGATTCACACCAAGACACACTTTTTCTCCAAATTTGATGGTAATGCTTTGCCGTTACTACTTTCCTAGCCTGAAGTGAAGAAGACTTCACTGGGAATACCCTTTCGGGCTAGGATTTGGCGCTCAACTGCCACGCCGTCAAACCCAGCCGCAGTAAGTCCTGATACACGCACGGCCCCTGTTGTAACAGGTCCTCGCGAAGAGGAAGAGACCAGGGATCTTCTATGCATAACTCCTGAAGATCTGGATACCAGTGCCTTTTTGGCCAATATGGAAAGATCTGGATACCAGTGCCTTTTTGGCCAATCTGGAACAATGAGGATTGGCTGAACCCTTGTTCTTATAATTTTTATCACCTTCGGAATGAGTGGAAGTGGAGGGAACACATAGACCGACTGAAACACCCACGGTGTCTAGGGCGTCCACCGCTATCGCCTGGGGGTCCCTTGACCTGGAACAATATTTCTTAAGTGTCTCTTACGTCCTAGAGGATGCTGGGGTCTCCGTAAGGACCATGGGGTATAGACGGGCTCCGCAGGAGACATGGGCACTATAAAGAACTTTAGATGGGTGTGCACTGGCTCCTCCCTCTATGCCCCTCCTCCAGACCTCTGTTAGTTCCTGTGCCCAGAGGAGACTGGGTGCACTACAGGGGAGCTCTCCTGAGTTTCTCTGAAAAATAATTTTGTTAGGTTTTTTTATTTTCAGGGAGCACTGCTGGCAACAGGCTCCCTGCATCGTGGGACTGAGGGGAGAGAAGCAGACCTACTTAAATGATAGGCTCTGCTTCTTAGGCTACTGGACACCATTAGCTCCAGAGGGTCGGAACGCAGGTCTCACCCTCGCCGTTCGTCCCGGAGCCACGCCGCCGCCACCGTCCTCACAGAGCCGGAAGATAGAAGCCGGGTGAGTATAAGAAGAAAGAAGACTTCAAAGGCGGCAGAAGACTTCAGATCTTCCGCTGCGCGCCTTTGCTCCCACACACTACACACACAGCAGGCACTGAAGGGACTGGCAAATATATAATATATATATATATATATATATATATATATATATAATATATATATATATAATATATAGGTGTGTGTGTAGATATAGATAGATATAGGTGTGTATAGATAGATAGATAGATCTATCTATCTATGTATATATTAATTATTTATTAACAGTTTCTTATATAGCGCAGCAAATTCCGTTGCGCTTTACAATTTGAAATAACAATAACAAACTAGGTGATAACAGTCATATTGGTAGGAAGGCCCTGCTCGCAAGCTTGCAATCTATAGGGAAATAGCACCTTTCCTTGTGTACATATGCCTATCTATTGCATAGAATGAGAAGACGTGAGAATATGTGTGGACTGTACAGAGTGGATGCAATTTGATAGGAAGGTTTAGGAAAGTTATCTGGGCGGTTCTTGAATTTGATACGCTTGCCTAAAGAGGTGAGTTTTCAGGGAACGCTTGAAGGTTTGGAGACTAGAGGAGAGTCTTATAGTGCGTGGTAGGGCATTCCACAGAGTGGGTGCAGCCCGATGAAAGTCCTGCAGTCGTGAGTGGGAGCGAGTAATGAGTGTGGATGAGAGACGCAGGTCTTGTGAAGAGCGAAGAGGTCGGTTTGGGAGATGTTTTGTGATAAGCAAAGTGATGTACGTTGGTGTAGTTTGGTTAATGGCCTTGTGTGTGAGTAAAAGTATTTTATATTGAATGCGGTAGAGTACAGGTAACCAATGGAGGCACTGACAGAGTGGATCTGCAGACGATGAACGTCTAGCGAGGAAGATAAGCCTCGCTGCTGCATTCAGAATGGATTGTAGTGGTGAGAGTCTCGTTTTGGGAAGACCAGTTAGGAGACTATTGCAATAATCAATGCGGGAGATAATGAGAGCGTGGATTAGAGTTTTAGCAGTGTCTTGTGTAAGGTATGGTCGTATTTTGGATATGTTTTTTAGATGCATGTAACATGATCTTGAGACAGATTGAATGTGGGGAACAAAGGACAGATCAGAGTCAAGGATGACACCTAGGCAGCGAGCTTGTGGGGTAGGGTAGATAGTCGAGTTTTCAACAGTGATAGAGATATCAGGTTGGTACCTACTATTGGCCAGTGGAAATATAATTAACTCTGTCTTTGAAATATTCAGTTTAAGGTGGCGAGATTTCATCCAGGATGAAATGGCAGAAAGGCATTCTGTGACACGGTCCAGTACAGATAGGGACAAGTCAGGGGAGGATAGGTTGATTTGAGTATCATCTGCGTACAGATGATACTGAAAACCAAAAGAGCTGATTAGTTTACCAAGAGATGAAGTATAGAAAGAGAAAAGCAGAGGACCCAAGACTGAGCCTTGCGGTACTCCAACTGAAAGAGGTAGCGAAGAGGAGGTAGATTCAGAGAAGCGAACACTGAAGGAGCGTTTAGATAGGTACGATAGGAACCAAGAAAGGGCTGTGTCTTTAAGACCTAGGGATTGTAGTGTCTGTATGAGAAGAGAGTGGTCTACAGTGTCAAATGCAGCAGATAGATCTAGAAGAGTAAGTAGTGAGTAGTGGCCTTTAGACTTCGTAGTGACCAAATCATTAACCACTTTAGTCAGTGCTGTCTCTGTGGAATGTTGGGAACGGGAGCCTGACTGAAGTGGGTCCAACAAAGTGTATGAGTTAAGAAAGTGTGAGTCGAGTGTAGGCAAGTCTCTCAAGTAGCTTAGAGAGACAAGGGAGCTGAGAGATAGGACGGTAGTTTGAGAGAGCATTAGGGTCAGAATTTAGTTTTTTTAAATGGGAGTAATCACTGCATGCTTGAAGAGTGAAGGAAAAATACCAGTAGAGAGAGATTACAGATGTTAGTTAAGGTAGGGATGAGCACCAGAGACGGAGCTTTACTTATTTGTGAGGGTAAAGGATCAAGAGTAGCAGAGTAGTAGAGAAGCAGGATGAGAAGAGTGATGATACTTCATCTTCATTTGTGGGATCAAATGAAGAGAGTGCCAGAGGGTTTAGGTAAAGAACGGAGCAGGTCACTGGCTGCTGAAGAGCATACCATTTCATCTCGGATCTTATCAATCTTCTCCTTGAAGTAGGAAGCAAGATCCTGTGCCTTGATAGTGGCGGGTGGGGTAGGTGCGGGAGGATTCAGAAGTGATTTAAATGTATTAAAGAGTCGTTTGGGGTTAGAGGCTTGAGCAGAGATAAGAGTTTGGAAATATGTTTGTTTGGCAGTGTCCTGGGCATTTTTATAAGAATGGTAGACAGTCTTATATGTGAGGAAGTCACTTGAAATCCGAGATTTACGCCACTGACGATCAAGTTTTCGTGTGAGTTTTTGTAGTTGTCCTGTTAATTTGGAGTGCCATGGTTGACATCTAGGCCTATGTGGAGTGTGATGGGTAGCTGGAGCCACTTCATCATGGGCTAGTTCTAGAGTCTCATTAAGGTGTGATACAGCCATCTCAGGAGAGGTGAATGCAGAAATAGGTGAAAGCAGTTGTTGGAGTGAAGTGGAAAGTTCTTGAAGATTAATTGTGTTAATATTTCTGCGGGTTTGAGGAAGATTGGAGGACTTCAGCAACACAGGGTTTGAATTAACAGAGGAGAGCATGCAGGTGATAAGGTTGTGATCTGAGAGGGGAAAAGGAATGTTAGTGAGTTCAGAGATGGAGCATAGTTTGGGGAATACTAGATCAAGGCAGTGGCCCGCCTGATGAGTAGAGGAGTCAGTCCATTGGGAGAGGCCAAGAGAGGAGGTTAGAGAGAGTAGTTTGGAGGCGTGCGCAGCAGATTTTGGACAATCAATAGCAATATTGAAATCACCTATGATAATGGTGGAGATGTTAGAGGATAGGACGTGAGGGAGCCATGCAGAAAAATCTTCCAAAAATTGTTTTGGATGCCCAGGTGGGCGGTAGATAGCTGCAACACGCAGAGAGAAAGGAGAGTAAACCCTAATGGAATGTACGTCAAATTATGTAAATGTGAGTGATGGAACCTGTGGTAGAACAGTGTATGCAAAAGATTGGGAAAGTTAAAGTTCAACTCCTCCTCCTTTAAGGTTACCAGGCCTGGAGGTGTGTATAAAGTGGAGACCACCATGTGCCAGTGCTGCAGGGGAGGCTGTGTCTGATTGTGTGAGCCAGGTTTCTGTTATAGCCAGCAGATTGATGTTGTTGTATATGAAGAGGTCATGGATGGATGTTAATTTGTTACAAACAGAGCGTGCATTCCATAAGGCACATTTTAGTGATCTGGAGGGTGATGGAAGATATGTGATGTTTATGAGGTTAGCTGGATTTCTATGTTGCTGTGAATCAGGTGAATGTGAGTGATGCAAGTGGCTGGGTCCTGGATTTGGTGAAATGTCACCAGCTATCAGAAGCAGAAGAGAGATAAATGTGGGTGTCAGAGGTTTGTGAAAGTTTTTTATGGTGAGAGGTTGTAGATGTTATTGTCAATGAGTATAGGGAAGTAAAAAGCTCATGAGTGCTAATAAGAGGGGAGTGTAGAATTGAGGGGGCAACATGTACAGAGGGCTGAGTTGCTGGGAGACTGAATGATGCAATGGTCTTTATGACTACTCCATGCAGAGCAATGTAGATAATCAGTTTGTGGAACATAGTTAGTTTGCGATGAAACCAGTGTTATCTAGGCTGCGTGTGTAAGGTTTCACTTGTTAAAGTTAAAAGTTCAGGTGCCTATTAACTGGTGTTGTTACGCTGTATGTTAGCTGTGCATGTTAGAGCAAAGTGACAAACAAGTATGTACAATCACATGTAAATCACAATGTAAATAGTTTTATACAAAATTGGTTGCATTTTTTTCTTAGAGGTCATGAAGATTTTAGTTGGTAAAATATATACATACGCTGGAATGCATAGATGTTTGGGAATGAAAGGAAGGGAGGATGTTTTTCTGTTTTGTCGGTGGTATGTTTCCCTCTGTTTTCGTCCTGGTAAGTCCTGGGTAAGTCTATATTTTAATATTTTCTTAGCCCTTTTAAACAGCCCTTTTAATAAAGCCCAGTTCAGCCGGCTGTTCAGCTAAGCATCTTCCTTATGAATGGTAAATATCCATGTGTGTCTAGTAATTGCAATCAAGGCCTAACATCCCACCCCCGTTTACAGAGCATGCCATAAAACTCAACTAAAACAAACACTAAGGGGCCCTACTCACTGGCCGACCCGCCGCCGAGCTGCCCGACGGCGGATACGGCCGACGAGCGACCCGGCGGCGGGGGGGGGGGGGCAGTGACGGGGGGAGTGAAGTTTCTTCACTCCCCCCGTCACGCGGCTGCATTGAAGTGCAGGCAAATATGGACGAGATCGTCCATATTGGCCTGCATGCACAGCTGACGGGAGACCAGCGATAAACGAGCGCGGGGCCGCGCATCGTTCATCGCTGGAGTCTCCACACTGAAAGATATGAACGAGTTCTCGTTCATTTATGAACGAGATCGTTCATATCTTTCTGAAAATCGGCCAGTGTGTAGGGCCTATAAGATAGCAGTTACCAACTATTTCAAAGCTGCAATAAAGTTTCATCCTAGAATACAATATAGCTTATAATATACAAATTGCAAATGAGCGTAGATTACCTAATATACAAACAATATCACTGCTGCATGTATATTCTGAGCAGATCCAAATGCAAATGAGCGTAGTTTACCTAATATACAAACAATATCACTGCTGCATGTATATTCTGAGCAGATCCGAATGCAAATGAGCGTAGATTACCTAATATACAAACAATATCACTGCTGCATGTTTATTCTGAGCAGATCCAAATGCAAATGAGGGTAGATTACCTAATATATAAACAATATCACTGCTGCATGTATATTCTGAGCAGATCCAAATGCAAATGAGTGTAGATTACCTAATATACAAACAATATCACTGCTGCATGTATATTATGAGCAGATCCAAATGAGCGTAGATTACCTGCAGAGAAAGGAGAGCAATTGTCATATTGGTCCGGCACAGCCCTTCAGTATATGGCAAACATACAGCCACTATGTAGAAGTCCTGGGTAAATCTATATTTTAATATTTTCTTAGCCCTTTTCTCTGACGTCCAAGTGGATGCTGGGAACTCCGTAAGGACCATGGGGAATAGCGGCTCCGCAGGAGACTGGGCACAACTAAGAAAGATTTAGGACTACCTGGTGTGCACTGGCTCCTCCCTCTATGCCCCTCCTCCAGACCTCAGTTAGAATTTTGTGCCCAGCTGAGCTGGTTGCACACTAGGGGCTCTCCTGAGCTCTTAGAAAAGAAAGTATATATTTAGGTTTTTTATTTTCAGTGAGATCTGCTGGCAACGGACTCACTGCTACGAGTCACTTAGGGGAGAGAAGCGAACCTACCTGCTTGCAGCTAGCTTGGGCTTCTATGCTACTGGACACCATTAGCTCCAGAGGGATCGAACACAGGCCCAGCCTCGGTCGTCCGGTCCCGGAGCAGCGCCGCCGTCCCCCTTGCAGAGCCAGAAGCAAGAAGAACGTCCAGGAAATCGGCGGCTGAAGGCTCCAGTCTTCTTTAAGGTAGCGCACTGCAGCTGTGCGCCATTGCTTCCCATGCACACCTCACACTCCGGTCACTGATGGGTGCAGGGCGCCCTGGGCTGCAATAAGAGTACCTTAACTTGGCAAAAAACACATAATATAGTCAGTAGGACTATATATGTGTAAAATCCCCTGCCAAAAATATCTTTAAAAAAGCGGGAGAAGTCCGCCGAGAAGGGGGCGGGGCTATCTCCCTCAGCACACTGGCGCCATTTCCTCTCACAGCTCCGCTGGAAGGACGCTCCCCAGGCTCTCCCCTGCAATTTCCAGGCTCAATAGGGTAAAAAAGAGAGGGGGGGCGCACTAAATTTAGGCGCAAACTGTGTATTATAGCAGCTATAAGGGAAAAATCACTGTGGGTAGTGTGAATCCCTGCATTATATAGCGCTCTGGTGTGTGCTGGCATACTCTCTCTCTGTCTCCCCAAAGGACTTTGTGGGGTCCTGTCCTCAATCAGAGGATTCCCTGTGTGTGTGCGGTGTGTCGGTACGGCTGTGTCGACATGTTTGATAAGGAGGCTTATGTGGAGGCGGAGCAGATGCCGATAAATGTGATGTCACCCCCTGCGGGGTCGACACCTGAGTGGATGGACATGTGGAAGGAATTACGCGACAGTGTCAACTCCTTACATAAAAGGTTTGACGACATAGCAGATGTGGGACAGCCGGCTTCTCAGTCCGTGCCTGCCCAGGCGTCTCAAAAGCCATCAGGGGCCCTAAAACGCCCACTACCTCAGATGGCAGACACAGATGTCGACACGGATACTGACTCCAGTGTCGACAACGATGAGACTAGTGTACATTCCAATAGAGCCACCCGTTACATGATTACGGCAATGAAAAATGTGTTGCACATTTCTGATATTACCCCAGGTACCACAAAAAAGGGTATTGTGTTTGGGGAGAAAAAGCTACCAGTGGTTTTTCCCCTATCTGATGAATTAAATGAAGTGTGTGAAGAAGCGTGGGCTTCCCCCGATAAGAAACTGGTAATTTCTAAAAAGTTACTAATGGCGTACCCTTTACCGCCAGAGGACAGGTCACGTTGGGAGACATCCCCTAGGCTGGATAAAGCGCTCACACGTCTGTCAAAGAAGGTGGCACTACCGTCTCCGGACACGGCCGCCCTAAAGGAGCCTGCAGATAGAAAGCAGGAGGCTATCCTGAAGTCTGTATATACACACTCAGGCATTATACTGAGACCAGCTATTGCATCAGCATGGATGTGCAGTGCTGCAGCTGCGTGGTCAGATTCCCTGTCAGATAACATTGATACCTTAGACAGGGACACTATATTGCTAACCATAGAGCATATTAAAGACGCAGTCTTATACATGAGAGATGCACAGAGGGATATTTGCCGGCTGGCATCTAAAATAAACGCAATGTCCATTTCTGCCAGGAGAGGATTGTGGACTCGGCAGTGGACAGGTGATGCTGATTCTAAAAGGCACATGGAAGTTTTGCCTTACAAGGGTGAGGAGTTGTTTGGGGATGGTCTCTGGGACCTCGTTTCCACAGCTACAGCTGGGAAATCAACATTTTTACCCCATGTTCCCTCACAGCCAAAGAAAGCACCGTATTATCAGGTACAGTCCTTTCGGCCCCAGAAAGGCAAGCGGGTTAAAGGCGCGTCCTTTCTGCCCAGAGGCAGAGGTAGATGGAAAAAGCTGCAGCATACAGCCAGTTCCCAGGAACAAAAGTCCTCCCCCGCTTCCTCTAAGTCCACCGCATGACGCTGGGGCTCCACAGGCGGAGCCAGGTACGGTGGGGGCCCGTCTCAAGAACTTCAGCGACTAGTGGGCTCGCTCACGGGTGGATCCCTGGATTCTACAGGTAGTATCTCAGGGGTACAAGCTGGAATTCGAGACGTCTCCCCCTCACCGTTTCCTCAAATCTGCTTTGCCGACAGCTCCCTCGGACAGGGAGGCAGTGCTGGAGGCAATTCACAAGCTGTATTCGCAGAAGGTGATAGTCAAGGTACCCCTCCTTCAACAGGGACGGGGTTACTATTCCACAATGTTTGTGGTACCGAAACCGGACGGTTCGGTGAGACCCATTTTAAATTTGAAAACCTTGAACACTTATATACGAAGGTTCAAGTTCAAAATGGAATCGCTCAGGGCGGTTATTGCAAGCCTGGACGAAGGGGATTACATGGTATCACTGGACATCAAGGATGCTTACCTGCATGTCCCCATTTACCCCCCTCACCAGGAGTACCTCAGATTTGTGGTACAGGACTGTCATTACCAATTCCAGACGTTGCCGTTTGGTCTGTCCACGGCACCGAGGGTATTTACCAAGGTAATGGCAGAGATGATGATACTCCTTCGAAAAAAGGGAGTTATAATTATCCCGTACTTGGACGATCTCCTTATAAAGGCGAGGTCCAGGGAACAGTTGTTGATCGGAGTAGCACTAGCTCGGGCAGTGCTACAACACCACGGCTGGATCCTGAACATTCCGAAGTCGCAGCTGGTTCCTACAACGCGTCTACTGTTCCTGGGGATGGTTCTCGACACAGAACAGAAAAAAGTGTTTCTCCCGGAGGAGAAGGCCAAGGAGTTGTCGTCTCTTGTCAGAGACCTCCTTAAACCAAAACAGGTGTCGGTGCACCACTGCACGCGAGTCCTGGAAAGATGGTGGCTTCTTACGAAGCAATTCCATTCGGAAGGTTCCATGCAAGGATCTTTCAGTGGGATCTGTTGGACAAGTGGTCCGGATCGCATCTTCAGATGCATCGGCTGATAACCCTGTCTCTAAGGGCCAGGGTGTCGCTGCTGTGGTGGCTGCAGAGTGCTCATCTTCTAGAGGGCCGCAGATTCGGCATACAGGACTGGGTCCTGGTGACCACGGATGCCAGCCTTCGAGGTTGGGGGGCAGTCACACAGGGAAGAAACTTCCAAGGACAATGGTCGAGTCAGGAGACTTCCCTACACATAAATATTCTGGAACTAAGGGCCATTTACAATGCCCTAAGTCAGGCAAGACCCCTGCTTCAACACCAACCGGTGCTGATCCAGTCAGACAACATCACGGCGGTCGCCCATGTAAACCGACAGGGCGGCACAAGAAGCAGGATGGCGATGGCAGAAGCCACAAGAATTCTCCGGTGGGCGGAAAATCATGTGTTAGCACTGTCAGCAGTGTTCATTCCCGGAGTGGACAACTGGGAAGCAGACTTTCTCAGCAGACACGACCTCCACCCGGGAGAGTGGGGACTTCATCCAGAAGTCTTCCAAATGATTGTACACCATTGGGAAAGGCCACAGGTGGACATGATGGCGTCCCGCCTCAACAAAAAGCTAAAAAGATATTGCGCCAGATCAAGAGACCCTCAGGCGATAGCTGTGGACGCTCTGGTAACACCGGGGGTGTACCAGTCGGTGTATGTGTTCCCTCCTCTGCCTCTCATACCCAAGGTACTGAGAATAATAAGAAGGAGAGGAGTAAGAGCTATACTCGTGGTTCCGGATTGGTCAAGAAGATCTTGGTACCCAGAACTTCAAGAAATTATCTCAGAGGACCCATGGCCTCTGCCGCTCAGACAGGACCTGCTGCAGCAGGGGCCCTGTCTGTTCAAAGACTTACCGCGGCTGTGTTTGACGGCATGGCGGTTGAACACCGGATCCTAAAGGAAAAGGGCATTCTGGAGGAAGTCATTCCTACGCTGATTAAAGCTAGGAAAGATGTGACCGCAAAACATTATCACTGCATATGGCGGAAATATGTTGCTTGGTGTGAGGGCAGGAAGGCCCCAACGGAGGAATTTCAACTGGGTCGATTTCTGCATTTCCTACAGTCAGGAGTGACTATTGGCCTAAAATTGGGTTCCATTAAGGTCCAGATTTCGGCTCTGTCCATTTTCTTCCAAAAAGAACTGACTTCACTGCCTGAAGTTCAGACTTTTGTTAAAGGAGTGCTGCATATTCAGCCCCCGTTTGTGCCTCCAGTGGCACCGTGGGATCTCAACGTGGTGTTGGATTTCCTGAAGTCGCATTGGTTTGAGCCACTTAAAACCGTGGAGCTAAAATACCTCACGTGGAAAGTGGTCATGCTGTTGGCCTTGGCGTCGGCCAGGCGTGTATCAGAATTGGCGGCTTTGTCATGCAAAAGCCCTTATCTGATTTTTCATATGGATAGGGCGGAATTGAGGACTCGTTCCCAATTCCTTCCTAAGGTGGTATCAGCTTTTCATGTGAACCAACCTATTGTGGTGCCTGCGGCTACTCGGGACTTGGAGGACTCCAAGTTGCTGGACGTAGTCAGGGACCTGAAAATATATGTTTCCAGGACGGCTGGAGTCAGGAAAACTGACTCGCTGTTTATCCTGTATGCACCCAACAAGCTGGGTGCTCCTGCTTCTAAGCAGACTATTGCTCGCTGGATTTGTAGCACGATTCAACTTGCACATTCTGCGGCTGGACTGCCGCATCCTAAATCTGTAAAAGCCCATTCCACAAGGAAAGAGGGCTCTTCTTGGGCGGCTGCCCGAGGGGTCTCTGCTCTACAACTTTGCCGAGCTGCTACTTGGTCGGGTTCAAACATTTTTGCAAGATTCTACAAGTTTGATACTCTGGCTGAGGAGGACCTTGAGTTTGCTCATTCGGTGCTGCAGAGTCATCCGCACTCTCCCGCCTGTTTGGGAGCTTTGGTATAATCCCCATGATCCTTACGGAGTTCCCAGCATCCACTAGGACGTCAGAGAAAATAAGATTTTACTCACCGGTAAATCTATTTCTCGTAGTCCGTAGTGGATGCTGGGCGCCCATCCCAAGTGCGGATTATCTGCAAAACTTGTATATAGTTATTGCTTAACTAAGGGTTATTGTTAAGAGCCATCTGTTCGTGAGGCTCAGTTGTTATTCATACTGTTGACTGGATAAAGTATCACGAGTTGTACGGTGTGATTGGTGTGGCTGGTATGAGTCTTACCCGGGATTTCAAATCCTTTCCTTATTGTGTCAGCTCTTCCGGGCACAGTTTCCTAACTGAGGTCTGGAGGAGGGGCATAGAGGGAGGAGCCAGTGCACACCAGGTAGTCCTAAATCTTTCTTAGTTGTGCCCATTCTCCTGCGGAGCCGCTATTCCCCCATGGTCCTTACGGAGTTCCCAACATCCACTACGGACTACGAGAAATAGATTTACCAGTGAGTAAAATCTTATTTTAAACATCCCTTATAATAAAGCCCAGTTCAGCCGGGCTTTATATATATATGTGTGTGTGTGTGTGTGTGTGTGTGTATATATATATATATATGTATATATACACACATACATACACACACACACACACACATACATACACACACACACACACACACACACACACACACACACACACGTTGAGTCTCCCTTATCCAAAATGCTTGGGACCAGAGGTATTTTGGATATGGGATTTTTCCGTATTTTGGAATAATTGCATACCATAATGAAATATGGTGATGGGACCCAAGTCTAAGCACAGAATGCATTTATGTTACATATACACCTTATACACACAGCCTGAAGGTCATTTTAGGCAATATTTTTTATAACTTTGTGCATTAAACAAAGTGTGTATACATTAACACAATTTATTTATGTTTCATATACACCTTATACACACACACCCTGAATGTCATTTAATACAATATTTTTAATAACTTTGTGTATTAAACAAAGTTTGTGTACATTGAGCCATTAGAAAACAAAGGATTCACTATCTCACTCAAAAAAGTCTGTATTTCGGAATATTCCGTATTTCGGAATATTCCGTATTTCGGAATGTTTGGATATGGGATACTCAACCTGTGTGTGTGTGTGTGTGTGTGTGTGTATATATATATATATATATATATATATATATATATATATATATATATGTGTGTGTATATATATATATATATATATATATATATATATATATATATATGTATATATATATATATACAAACAGAGAACCCAGCACTCACCAAAGTAAACTCACTTATCCTCAACAATTCAATAAATAAATGATGGGGGTTTAGTTGGTGGATTGGCCAATGCACGGAAGCCTGTATACCGATTCAAGGTACCCCACCTTCATACAGGTCCTACACTATCACAGAGTCTTAAAACCTGACTACCACACTGCTGCATCATCTGCCTGCTAGATGATTGCTAAAAAACAGTGCTGTGGTTTTTACTCTGTGTGTATATGAAGGGGTTAATCTATGGTTAGCTCTTATTAACCGTGGCCACTAGCTTTCTCATGCACCCCTGTGTGGACTTCATTATCCTGAACCTGTCTCAGCTGTTTTTTAGCAATCATCTTTGAGCCAGTGCAATAGGTGACTAGTGTGCCTTTAAAAGCCATAAAGTCTGTGGCAGGTACACATTACATCTAGCAGGCAGATGATGCAGCAGTGTGGTAGTCAGGTTTTAAGACTCTGTGATAGTGTAGGACCTGTATGAAGGTGGGGTACCTTGAATCGGTATACAGGCTTCCGTGCATTGGCCAATCCACCAACTAAACCCCCATCATTTATTTATTGAATTGTTGAGGATAAGTGAGTTTACTTTGGTGAGTGCTGGGTTCTCTGTTTGTATTTATTAGAGCGATGTGGTCATGGGCTACATGCACCCCGCCCTGTGAGTGGTAAGTACAGCTGTGTACCCTGCTTCTGTGGTGGAGAGTGCAGTGTTACATGCACCCCACCCTGTGAGTGGTAAGTGCATAGCTGTGCCCCGCTTCTGGTGCGGTGAGTGCTGTGGTTTTTACTCTGTGTGTATATGAAGGGGTTAATCTATGGTTAGCTCTTATTAACCGTGGCCACTAGCTTTCTCATGCACCCCTGTGTGGACTTCATTATCCTGAACCTGTCTCAGCTGTTTTTCTCTAACGTCCTAGTGGATGCTGGGGACTCCGTCAGGACCATGGGGATTAGCGGCTCCGCAGGCGACAGGGCACAAAAATAAAGCTTTAGGATCAGGTGGTGTGCACTGGCTCCTCCCCCTATGACCCTCCTCCAAGCCTCAGTTAGGTTTTTGTGCCCGTCCGAGCAGGGTGCAATCTAGGTGGCTCTCCTGCTTAGAAAAAGTTTTTAGGTTTTTTATTTTCAGTGAGTCCTGCTGGCAACAGGCTCACTGCATCGAGGGACTTAGGGGAGAGAAGTAAACTCACCTGCGTGCAGGATGGATTGGCTTCTTAGGCTACTGGACACCATCAGCTCCAGAGGGATCGAACACAGGCCCAGCCATGGAGTCCGGTCCCGGAGCCGCGCCGCCGACCCCCCTTGCAGATGCCGAAGATTGAAGAGGTCCAGAAACAGGCGGCAGAAGACTTTTCAGTCTTCATGAGGTAGCGCACAGCACTGCAGCTGTGCGCCATTGTTGTCAGCACACTTCACACAGCGGTCACTGAGGGTGCAGGGCGCTGGGGGGGGGCTCCCTGGGCAGCAATGTATAATACCTTTTTTATGGCTAAAAATACATCACATATAGCCCTTGAGGCTATATGGATGTATTTAACCCCTGCCAGATCTCACAAACTCCGGGAGAAGAGCCCGCCGAAATAGGGGGCGGGGCTTATTCTCCTCAGCACACAGCGCCATTTTCCTGCTCAGCTCCGCTGTGAGGAAGGCTCCCAGGACTCTCCCCTGCACTGCACTACAGAAACAGGGTAAAACAGAGAGGGGGGGCACTTTTTTGGCGATATTACTATATTTAAGCTGCTATAAGGATACAACACTTATATAGGGTTGTTCCCATATATATTATAGCGCTTGGGTGTGTGCTGGCAAACTCTCCCTCTGTCTCCCCAAAGGGCTAGTGGGGTCCTGTCTTCAATAGAGCATTCCCTGTGTGTCTGCTGTGTGTCGGTACGTGTGTGTCGACATGTATGAGGACGATGTTGGTGTGGAGGCAGAGCAATTGCCGGTAATGGTGATGTCACCTCCCAGGGAGTCGACACCGGAATGGATGGCTTTGTTTATGGAATTACGTGATAATGTCAGCACATTACAAAAATCAGTTGACGACATGAGACGGCCGGCAAACCAGTTAGTACCTGCCCAGGTGTCTCAGACACCGTCAGGGGCTGTAAAACGCCCTTTACCTCAGTCGGTCGACACAGACCCAGACACGGACACTGAATCTAGTGTCGACGGTGAAGAAACAAACGTATTTTCCAGTAGGGCCACACGTTATATGATCACGGCAATGAAGGAGACTTTACATATCTCTGATACTGCAAGTACCACAAAAAGGGGTATTATGTGGGGTGTGAAAAAACTACCTGTAGTTTTTCCTGAATCAGAGGAATTGAATGATGTATGTGATGAAGCGTGGGTTAACCCACATAGAAAAGTGCTAATTTCAAAAAAGTTATTGGCATTATACCCTTTCCCGCCAGAGGTTAGGGCGCGCTGGGAAACACCCCCTAGGGTGGATAAGGCGCTCACACGCTTATCAAAACAAGTGGCATTACCGTCTCCTGATACGGCCGCCCTCAAGGATCCAGCTGATAGGAGGCTGGAAACTACCTTAAAAAGTATATACACACATACTGGTGTTATACTGCGACCAGCCATCGCCTCAGCCTGGATGTGCAGTGCTGGGGTGGTCTGGTCGGATTCCCTGACTGTTAATATTGATACCCTGGATAGGGACAGTATTTTATTGACTTTAGAGCAATTAAAGGATGCTTTTCTTTATATGCGAGATGCTCAGAGGGATATTTGCACTCTGGCATCGAGAGTAAGTGCGATGTCCATATCTGCCAGAAGAAGTTTATGGACGCGACAGTGGTCAGGTGATGCGGATTCCAAACGGCATATGGAAGTATTGCCGTATAAAGGGGAGGAATTATTTGGCGTCGGTCTATCGGATCTGGTGGCCACGGCAACTGCCGGAAAATCCACCTTTTTACCTCAGACCCCCTCCCAACAGAAAAAGACACCGTCTTTTCAGCCGCAGTCCTTTCGGTCCTATAAGGACAAGCGGGCAAAAGGACAGTCATATCTGCCCCGAGGCAGAGGAAAGGGTAAGAGAGGGCAGCAAGCAGCTCCTTCCCAGGAACAGAAGCCCGCCCCGGGTTCTGCAAAGCCCTCAGCATGACGCTGGGGCTTTACAAGCGGACTCAGGAGCGGTGGGGGGTCGACTCAAGAATTTCAGCGCGCAGTGGGCTTGCTCACAGGTGGACCCCTGGATCCTGCAGGTAGTATCTCAGGGTTACAGGTTGGAATTCGAGAAGTCTCCCCCTCGCCGGTTCCTAAAGTCTGCTTTGCCAACGTCTCCCTCAGACAGGGCGACGGTATTGGAAGCCATTCACAAGCTGTTTTCTCAGCAGGTGATAGTCAAGGTAGCCCTCCTACAACAGGGAAAGGGGTATTACTCCACACTATTTGTGGTACCGAAGCCGGACGGCTCGGTAAGACCTATTCTAAATCTGAAATCTTTGAACCTGTACATACAAAAATTCAAGTTCAAGATGGAGTCACTCAGAGCAGTGATAGCGAATCTGGAAGAAGGGGACTTTATGGTGTCCCTGGACATAAAAGATGCTTACCTGCATGTCCCAATTTGCCCTTCACATCAAGGGTACCTCAGGTTCGTGGTGCAAAACTGTCATCAGTTTCAGACGCTGCCGTTTGGATTGTCCACGGCACCTCGGGTCTTTACCAAGGTAATGGCCGAAATGATGATTCTTCTGCGAAGAAGAGGCGTATTAATTATCCCTTACTTGGACGATCTCCTGATAAGGGCAAGGTCCAGAGAACAGCTGGAGGACGGAGTAGCACTAACCCAAGTAGTGCTGCAACAACACGGGTGGATTCTGAATTTTCCAAAATCTCAGTTGACCCCGACAACACGTCTGCTGTTCCTGGGAATGATTCTGGACACGGTTCAGAAAAAGGTGTTTCTTCAGGAGGCGAAAGCCAAGGAGTTATCCGAACTTGTCAGGAACCTCCTAAAACCAGGAAAAGTGTCTGTGCATCAATGCACAAGAGTCCTGGGAATGATGGTGGCTTCTTACGAAGCGATTCCATTCGGCAGATTCCACGCACGAACTTTTCAGTGGGATCTGCTGGACAAATGGTCCGGATCGCATCTGCAGATGCATCAGCGGATAACCTTATCGCCACGGACAAGGGTGTCTCTTCTGTGGTGGTTGCAGAGTGCTCATCTGTTAGAGGGCCGCAGATTCGGCATACAGGACTGGGTCCTGGTGACCACGGATGCCAGTCTGAGAGGCTGGGGAGCGGTCACACAGGGAAGAAACTTCCAGGGAGTATGGTCAAACCTGGAGATGTCTCTTCACATAAATATACTGGAGCTAAGAGCGATTTACAATGCTCTAAGCCTGGCAAAACCCCTGATCCAGTCAGACAACATCACGGCAGTCGCCCACGTAAACAGACAGGGCGGCACAAGAAGCAGGAGAGCAATGGCAGAAGCTGCAAGGATTCTTCTCTGGGCGGAAGATCATGTGATAGCACTGTCAGCAGTGTTCATTCCGGGAGTGGACAACTGGGAAGCAGACTTCCTCAGCAGACACGATCTACACCCGGGAGAGTGGGGACTTCATCCAGAAGTCTTCCACATGATTGTGAACCGTTGGGAAAAACCAAAGGTGGACATGATGGCGTCTCGCTTCAACAAAAAACTGGACAGGTATTGCGCCAGGTCAAGAGACCCTCAGGCAATAGCTGTGGACGCTCTGGTAACGCCGTGGGTGTTCCAGTCAGTGTATGCGTTTCCTCCTCTGCCTCTCATACCAAAAGTACTGAGAATTATACGGCAAAGGGGAGTAAGAACGATACTCGTGGCTCCGGATTGGCCAAGAAGAACTTGGTACCCGGAACTTCAGGAGATGCTCACGGAAGATCCGTGGCCTCTACCTCTAAGACGGGACCTGCTTCAGCAGGGACCGTGTCTATTCCAAGACTTACCGCGGCTGCGTTTGACGGAATGGCGGTTGAACGCCGAATTCTAAGGGAAAAAGGCATTCCGGAAGAGGTCATTCCTACACTGGTAAAAGCCAGGAAGGAGGTGACTGCACAACATTATCACCGCATTTGGAGAAAATATGTTGCGTGGTGTGAGGCCAGGAAGGCCCCCACGGAGGAATTTCAATTGGGTCGATTCCTACATTCCCTGCAAACAGTATTGTCTATGGGCCTCAAGTTGGGGTCCATTAAGGTTCAAATTTCGGCCCTGTCGATTTTCTTCCAGAAAGAATTGGCTTCAGTTCCTGAAGTCCAGACTTTTGTAAAAGGAGTACTACATATACAGCCCCCGGTTGTGCCCCCAGTGGCTCCGTGGGACCTTAATGTAGTTTTGGATTTTCTCAAATCCCATTGGTTTGAGCCACTCAAATCGGCGGATTTGAAATATCTTACATGGAAAGTAACCATGCTACTGGCCCTGGCTTCAGCCAGGAGAGTGTCAGAATTGGCGGCTTTATCGTATAAAAGCCCATATCTGATTTTCCATTCGGACAGGGCAGAACTGCGGACGCGTCCTCATTTTCTGCCTAAGGTGGTGTCAGCGTTTCACCTGAACCAGCCTATTGTGGTGCCTGCGGCTACTAGCGATTTGGAGGATTCCAAGTTGCTGGACGTTGTCAGGGCATTGAAAATATATATTTCAAAGACTGACTCGCTGTTTATA
This sequence comes from Pseudophryne corroboree, assembly GCF_028390025.1. NCBI lineage: Eukaryota > Metazoa > Chordata > Amphibia > Anura > Myobatrachidae > Pseudophryne > Pseudophryne corroboree. The sequence goes on along the minus strand of NC_086448.1, from coordinate 390,236,251 downwards.
CTGTATGCACCCAACAAGCTGGGTGCTCCTGCTTCTAAGCAGACGATTGCTCGTTGGATTTGTAGCACAATTCAACTTGCACATTCTGTGGCAGGCCTGCCACAGCCTAAATCTGTCAAGGCCCATTCCACAAGGAAGGTGGGCTCATCCTGGGCGGCTGCCCGAGGGGTCTCGGCATTGCAACTCTGCCGAGCAGCTACGTGGTCGGGGGAGAACACGTTTGTAAAATTCTACAAATTTGATACCCTGGCTAAAGAGGACCTGGAGTTCTCTCATTCGGTGCTGCAGAGTCATCCGCACTCTCCCGCCCGTTTGGGAGCTTTGGTATAATCCCCATGGTCCTGACGGAGTCCCCAGCATCCACTAGGACGTTAGAGAAAATAAGATTTTACTTACCGATAAATCTATTTCTCGTAGTCCGTAGTGGATGCTGGGCGCCCATCCCAAGTGCGGATTGTCTGCAATACTTGGACATAGTTATTGTTACAAAAAAATCGGGTTGTTATTGTTGTGAGCCGTCTGTTCAGAGGCTCCTACGTTGTCATACTGTTAAATGGGTTCAGATCACAAGTTGTACGGTGTGATTGGTGTGGCTGGTATGAGTCTTACCCGGGATTCAAAATCCTTCCTTATTGTGTACGCTCGTCCGGGCACATTATCCTAACTGAGGCTTGGAGGAGGGTCATAGGGGGAGGAGCCAGTGCACACCACCTGATCCTAAAGCTTTATTTTTGTGCCCTGTCTCCTGCGGAGCCGCTAATCCCCATGGTCCTGACGGAGTCCCCAGCATCCACTACGGACTACGAGAAATAGATTTATCGGTAAATAAAATCTTATTTTTAGCAATCATCTTTGAGCCAGTGCAATAGGTGACTAGTGTGCCTTTAAAAGCCATAAAGTCTGTGGCAGGTACACATTACATCTAGCAGGCAGATGATGCAGCAGTGTGGTAGTCAGGTTTTAAGACTCTGTGATAGTGTAGGACCTGTATGAAGGTGGGGTACCTTGAATCGGTATACAGGCTTCCGTGCATTGGCCAATCCACCAACTAAACCCCCATCATTTATTTATTGAATTGTTGAGGATAAGTGAGTTTACTTTGGTGAGTGCTGGGTTCTCTGTTTGTATTTATTAGAGCGATGTGGTCATGGGCTACATGCACCCCGCCCTGTGAGTGGTAAGCACAGCTGTGTACCCTGCTTCTGTGGTGGAGAGTGCAGTGTTACATGCACCCCACCCTGTGAGTGGTAAGTGCATAGCTGTGCCCCGCTTCTGGTGCGGTGAGTGCTGTGGTTTTAACTGTGTGTGTATATATATGTATATATGTATGTATGTATGTATATATATATATATAAGTCCAAATCACGGCACTCACGGTTCCCAACAACTTCAGAAAAGCTCCACATGAATAGCCGGTGCCCTCCCTGGTTACAGCCGAGGCTGTGTCCGAATACAAATGCACATATGGGCGGCACTCACGGCGCAAAAAAAACAGACAGGCAAGTCTGAGAGATACGATCTCAGACTTGCCTGTCTGTTTTTTTTGCGCCCAGAGTGCCGCCCATAAGTGTGTATATATATATATATATATATATATATATATATATATATATATATATATATATATATATATATATATATATATATATATATATATATATATATCCAAATAATGAGGCGGCACTCAGAGACTGGAACAAGTGATTTTTAGTGAGAAGACTGCATCACAGCATCAACGTTTCGGGGCCTGTCACCCCTTCGTCAGGATAAACACACAGTGCAATAAACAACAATTTATAGAGACTCACCCCTGGCGTCCTCCCCATGTCTGGCTCCCGCCGGCCGCGCCATTCCGGGCCCGTTCGTCCGCCCACTGAGAGTGACCACTTCCGCCGGAAGTGGCGTCATATGGTGACGTCCGGGTCCCGGGCCGCGTAACCACGGCAACCCTGTGAACACAATGACGTTATATTTAAAAACAGCAATACCACTGTTTTAGTCAGAAAGTGCGATCGGTCGTGCTAGTATAAAATGACACCATATCGTGTCACTAATGTTACTATAAAAACTAGAATCTACTGATATAAAAAACATCAAACTCTGTGTGCACGCAGTGCAGACAATATCACACGTGAAAAAACACGCACTCGTGTGCGACTCTATAGTGTTATTTCATTATATATATGTTGGTCACAAAGGACCATAGTGTTATACCTAAAAAACATGGCCTTATATGGGCTACTAAATTAATAATATAAATATTTAAATATGTGCATATAGATCACACCTGCTAACCCCGCAGTGGTATTGACACATAACAATAACTACCCACCCTTCAAACATTTAAAAACATAACAAGTGCAGGGGTCCATCACCCCCTCTTACCCTATGTGACCACAGGTACGTATTCATTACACCCCACAGTACAATTATTATGACAGCACATATAAACTCCACACAGAAGCAGAAAATTTCATATAATCTCTGAGCATTTTTCTCCCTATAATCCAACAGCTTTAAAGACTCTAATGCCATCTTGTCCCTCCCTTTCCAGGATGTTCTTTACCTATAGAAAATTATTAAGGCCTAATGATTCATTTAACCCTTTAGGTCGGATGGTATCCAACCTAAAAATCCATCTGGATTCTAGTTGGAGCAATTTGAGGGCTCTATTTCCTCCCCTAATTGACTCCGGTACATGGTCAATTACTCGGTACCTAAGAGTGGCCATGTTGTGTTTGGATTCAGCAAAATGGCGAGCAACAGGTTGATCGCTTACTCCGGTATTGATGGCCGCCCTGATTGCCTGTCTGTGCTGTGCCATCCTGACCTTAAATTGACATTCCGTTTTGCCAACGTAATAGAGTCCACAAGGACACATAATTACATACACCACAAATTTTGAATGACATGACAGTGGCCAATTGATCGTAAACTTCTTGGCCGAGTGTGGATGTCCAATGACATCACTTGTGGACATATAGCTGCAAGTTGTGCAACCAATGCACTTATAGCAGCCGTTGGCTCTTGTCAAAAAATGTTGCGGGGCTTTCTTTTTAAATTTGCTGAGATCGGTTTTAACCACAAGATCCTTGATGTTTTTGCCCCTCCTATAGCTGGGCATGATTCTGGTGTTTCTAAAGCATTTTAAATCGGGATCTGAGGCTACCATTGGCCATAGTGTCTTAGCCTTTTTACTAGTGTGCCGGCTATTGGTGTTGTATGTATTGACCCACGGGAGTCTATCTTTCTTATCTGTGGGATTCACATTAGTAAGTAACATAACTCTGTCTTGTGCTGCCGCCTTAGCACGTGCTGCTTTTACTAGAGGTAAAGGATATCCCCTCTGTAAAAAATTTTGTTCCATGAGATTCAATTGATTCTCAACATGCTCGGCTGGTGATTCTGCACACCCTTAAAAACTGTGAATAAGGTAACCCACAGATGGACGGGGTGGGATGAAAACTATTAAAGCTCAAGATGGTGTTCCTGTCAGTAGGTTTAGTAAAGAGATTAGTAATAATCTCCCCGTTGGATATGGTAATTGAGATGTCTAAAAACTCAATATGTGTGTGGCTGCATTTTAGGGTTAATTTGATGGGACTGAGGGACCTGTTCTGTTCCATGATAATGTCCTGGAGTGACTGTTCACTTCCAGTCCAGAACATAAGTAAATCATCTATGTACCGGTAATATAGGAAAATATCCCTGGAGATTACCGGATTTTCATAGAATAGACTTTTTTCAACATCCCACATATAGGTGTTGGCGAACGCTGGCGCCACAGCCGATCCCATTGCGCACCCTGTTGTCTGTCTGAAGAACTTGTCCCCAAACAGAAAATAGTTGTGCGCAAGGGTGAACTCCAACAATTGAATAAACAATTCTACATCGGGTCCTGTATAGTGTGGATTTCCTATCAGAAGTCTCCTCACAGCCTGCACACCTCCTTCATGGGGGATGCAGGTGTAGAGGCTCGTTACATCCATTGTTGCCATAAGCAAATCAGCTGGTACTTTCTCTACCCTTAGGAAATGTCTTAACAATTCATTAGAATCTTTCAGATGTGAAAATGTATGTTGGATGCACGGCTGAAGATAGGCATCCAGAAAAATTGCCACTGGTTCGCACAGTGACCCCCGGGCCGAAATAATCGGTCTCCCAGGGGGTCTCTGTGCATCTTTGTGAACTTTGGGCAAAGTGTAGAAAATTGGTACTACCGGGTGATCTGTGGTTAATTTTAAAATGACATTGCTGGACAATAGCCCCTGTTCACCTGCCTTTTTTAACAGATCAACCAATTCCTTTTTGTAAGCCTGAGTGGGATCTTTCCCCAGTGTGCAATAAGTCCCCGTATCACTAAGCAGTCTGTTGCATTCTGCCAGGAACCTCAGGAAACCGAGCTCCCAGATTCCGCCCAAGATATCAGTCTGCACGCCAAGGCACCACCTCTGCCAGTGACTCTGATGATCCGGGAAACCGACGGGCCAACCAGGGCAGGGGGCAGGCACAAGCGACCCCTTTAGGGGCAGGGACTCGGGCAGTGCCAGCGGCTCGAGATGCAGACGCACTAGAAGGGGCGGACAAACAAACCGGCAGAAGAAGGGGGAGGCCCCCAAGAGCAGTGAGAAGGACTTAATTTTCAATTTGTCCTCTAGCCCCCTCTCCCCGGCTGAGGTAAGTGTACTGGAAAAGGGTCTTACGTTTGTACCGACAAACAAACCCAATCAATTTCAATGGAAAGTAGATTCTTTTAAACTACACCGATCACTTAAATTGAAAGAATTCTTTGAGAAACAGCCTAAACAAGATCCTGTGAGCAATGTCCCACCGAGAATTAGGAAACTGGGTCCCCACTCCCGCTTTGATCCCCTATCCACCAATCCAACCCTAAAAACGTTTAGCAGACTGCTAGAACAGGCTGGCACCGAAGAGCCACCCCACGTGTTTAACAACCTCACGAAGGAGGAGAACACCGCCTTGAAAAAATTGAGTACAAGACAGGACATCATTATTAGGGGGGCGGACAAGGGGGGTTCAGTGGTGGTTCAGGACATTGGGGACTATGTGGCAGAATGCAACAGACTGCTTAGTGATACGGGGACTTATTGCACACTGGGGAAAGATCCCACTCAGGCTTACAAAAAGGAATTGGTTGATCTGTTAAAAAAGGCAGGTGAACAGGGGCTATTGTCCAGCAATGTCATTTTAAAATTAACCACAGATCACCCGGTAGTACCAATTTTCTACACTTTGCCCAAAGTTCACAAAGATGCACAGAGACCCCCTGGGAGACCGATTATTTCGGCCCGGGGGTCACTGTGCGAACCAGTGGCAATTTTTCTGGATGCCTATCTTCAGCCGTGCATCCAACATACATTTTCACATCTGAAAGATTCTAATGAATTGTTAAGACATTTCCTAAGGGTAGAGAAAGTACCAGCTGATTTGCTTATGGCAACAATGGATGTAACGAGCCTCTACACCTGCATCCCCCATGAAGGAGGTGTGCAGGCTGTGAGGAGACTTCTGATAGGAAATCCACACTATACAGGACCCGATGTAGAATTGTTTATTCAATTGTTGGAGTTCACCCTTGCGCACAACTATTTTCTGTTTGGGGACAAGTTCTTCAGACAGACAACAGGGTGCGCAATGGGATCGGCTGTGGCGCCAGCGTTCGCCAACACCTATATGTGGGATGTTGAAAAAAGTCTATTCTATGAAAATCCGGTAATCTCCAGGGATATTTTCCTATATTACCGGTACATAGATGATTTACTTATGTTCTGGACTGGAAGTGAACAGTCACTCCAGGACATTATCATGGAACAGAACAGGTCCCTCAGTCCCATCAAATTAACCCTAAAATGCAGCCACACACATATTGAGTTTTTAGACATCTCAATTACCATATCCAACGGGGAGATTATTACTAATCTCTTTACTAAACCTACTGACAGGAACACCATCTTGAGCTTTAATAGTTTTCATCCCACCCCGTCCATCTGTGGGTTACCTTATTCACAGTTTTTAAGGGTGTGCAGAATCACCAGCCGAGCCGAGGATGTTGAGAATCAATTGAATCTCATGGAACAAAATTTTTTACAGAGGGGATATCCTTTACCTCTAGTAAAAGCAGCACGTGCTAAGGCGGCAGCACAAGACAGAGTTATGTTACTTACTAATGTGAATCCCACAGATAAGAAAGATAGACTCCCGTGGGTCAATACATACAACACCAATAGCCGGCACACTAGTAAAAAGGCTAAGACACTATGGCCAATGGTAGCCTCAGATCCCGATTTAAAATGCTTTAGAAACACCAGAATCATGCCCAGCTATAGGAGGGGCAAAAACATCAAGGATCTTGTGGTTAAAACCGATCTCAGCAAATTTAAAAAGAAAGCCCCGCAACATTTTTTGACAAGAGCCAACGGCTGCTATAAGTGCATTGGTTGCACAACTTGCAGCTATATGTCCACAAGTGATGTCATTGGACATCCACACTCGGCCAAGAAGTTTACGATCAATTGGCCACTGTCATGTCATTCAAAATTTGTGGTGTATGTAATTATGTGTCCTTGTGGACTCTATTACGTTGGCAAAACGGAATGTCAATTTAAGGTCAGGATGGCACAGCACAGACAGGCAATCAGGGCGGCCATCAATACCGGAGTAAGCGATCAACCTGTTGCTCGCCATTTTGCTGAATCCAAACACAACATGGCCACTCTTAGGTACCGAGTAATTGACCATGTACCGGAGTCAATTAGGGGAGGAAATAGAGCCCTCAAATTGCTCCAACTAGAATCCAGATGGATTTTTAGGTTGGATACCATCCGACCTAAAGGGTTAAATGAATCATTAGGCCTTAATAATTTTCTATAGGTAAAGAACATCCTGGAAAGGGAGGGACAAGATGGCATTAGAGTCTTTAAAGCTGTTGGATTATAGGGAGAAAAATGCTCAGAGATTATATGAAATTTTCTGCTTCTGTGTGGAGTTTATATGTGCTGTCATAATAATTGTACTGTGGGGTGTAATGAATACGTACCTGTGGTCACATAGGGTAAGAGGGGGTGATGGACCCCTGCACTTGTTATGTTTTTAAATGTTTGAAGGGTGGGTAGTTATTGTTATGTGTCAATACCACTGCGGGGTTAGCAGGTGTGATCTATATGCACATATTTAAATATTTATATTATTAATTTAGTAGCCCATATAAGGCCATGTTTTTTAGGTATAACACTATGGTCCTTTGTGACCAACATATATATAATGAAATAACACTATAGAGTCGCACACGAGTGCGTGTTTTTTCACGTGTGATATTGTCTGCACTGCGTGCACACAGAGTTTGATGTTTTTTATATCAGTAGATTCTAGTTTTTATAGTAACATTAGTGACACGATATGGTGTCATTTTATACTAGCACGACCGATCACACTTTCTGACTAAAACAGTGGTATTGCTGTTTTTAAATATAACGTCATTGTGTTCACAGGGTTGCCGTGGTTACGCGGCCCGGGACCCGGACGTCACCATATGACGCCACTTCCGGCGGAAGTGGTCACTCTCAGTGGGCGGACGAACGGGCCCGGAATGGCGCGGCCGGCGGGAGCCAGACATGGGGAGGACGCCAGGGGTGAGTCTCTATAAATTGTTGTTTATTGCACTGTGTGTTTATCCTGACGAAGGGGTGACAGGCCCCGAAACGTTGATGCTGTGATGCAGTCTTCTCACTAAAAATCACTTGTTCCAGTCTCTGAGTGCCGCCTCATTATTTGGATATAGATACAGGGGATTGCTACCCCAGTGGAGGGCACCAGAGCAAGAGAGCCCAGTGGGCGAACCGAGTGCCGGCGAATGGTGTGGATATATATATATATATATATATATATATATATATATATATATATATATATATATATATATATATATATATAGTGCGGAGGCAGTATATTATATAATCCCCCGCCAGTATAGTAGATTTGAGCGGGACCGAAGCCTTTATCCTCCAGCACTAACCAGCGCCATTTTCTCCACAGCACACTGCAGAGAAGCTGGCTCCCCGGACTCTCCCCTGCTGAACACGGTTGCAGAGGCCAAAAAAGAGGGGGGGGGGGGCACTTTTTATTGGCGCAGTGAGTGTATATTTATATAAAAGCGCTGTTTTGTCTGGGAATTTTGTTTCCAGTGTCAGTTGGCGCTGGGTGTGTGCTGGCATACTCTTTCTGTCTCTCCAAAGGGCCTTATTGGGGAACTGTCTCCATATAGATATATCCCTGAGTGTGTGGGGGTATCAGAACGCGTGTGTCGGCATGTCTGAAGCGGAAGGCTCATCTAAGGAGGAGGTGGAGCAGATGATTGTGGTGTCTCAGTCGGCAACGCAGACACCTGATTGGTTATTCTGAATGTTTTAAATGCAAATGTGTCTTTATTACATCAGAGGTTGGACAAAGCAGAGTCCAGGGATAGAACAGGGAAGTCAATCCATGGCTTTGGCTGTGTCACAGGACCCTTCAGGGTCTCAGAAACGTCCCCTGTCCCAAGTAGCAGAAACTGATACCGACACAGATTCTGACTCCAGTGTCGACTACGATGATGCGAGGTTACACCCAAGGGTGGCCAAAAGTATTCATTATATGATTATTGCAATAAGGGATGTTTTACATATCACAGATGACCCCTCTGTCCCTGACAAGAGGGTACACATGAATAAGGAAAAGAAACCTGAGGTAACCTTTCCCCCATCTCATGAGCTGAACGTGTTATTTGAAAAGGCTTGGGAAACTCCAGACAAGAAACTGCAGATTCCCAAAAGAATTCTTATGGCGTATCCTTTCCCTGCGCAGGACAGGTTACGGTGGGAATCCTCACCCAGGGTTAAAACGCTTGTCCAAAAAGGTGGCGCTACCGTCTCCAGTCACGGCATCCCTCAAGAATCCTGCTGATCGCAGACCGGAAACTACCTTAAAATCTATTTATACACATACGGGGTCCTTGCTCCGACCGGCAATAGCGTCGGCTTGGGTTTGTAGCGCTGTTGCGGCTTGGACGGATACTTTGTCAGCTGACATTGATACCGTGGATAGGGATACCATTTTTTCTCTATCGTCCTAGTGGATGCTGGGGTTCCTGAAAGGACCATGGGGAATAGCGGCTCCGCAGGAGACAGGGCACAAAAAGTAAAGCTTTAGGATCAGGTGGTGTGCACTGGCTCCTCCCCCTATGACCCTCCTCCAAGCCTCAGTTAGATTTTTGTGCCCGGCCGAGAAGGGTGCAATCTAGGTGGCTCTCCTAAAGAGCTGCTTAGAAAAGTTTAGTTTAGGTTTTTTATTTTACAGTGAGTCCTGCTGGCAACAGGATCACTGCAACGAGGGACTTAGGGGAGAAGAAGTGAACTCACCTGCGTGCAGGATGGATTGGCTTCTTTGGCTACTGGACATTAGCTCCAGAGGGACGATCACAGGTACAGCCTGGATGGTCACCGGAGCCTCGCCGCCGGCCCCCTTGCAGATGCTGAAACGAGAAGAGGTCCAGAATCGGCGGCAGAAGACTCCTCAGTCTTCTTAAGGTAGCGCACAGCACTGCAGCTGTGCGCCATTTCCTCTCAGCACACTTCACACGGCAGTCACTGAGGGTGCAGGGCGCTGGGAGGGGGGCGCCCTGGGAGGCAAATGAAAACCTTTTTTGGCTAAAAATACCTCACATATAGCCTCCGGGGGCTATATGGAGATATTTAACCCCTGCCAGAATCCATTAAAGAGCGGGAGACGAGCCCGCCGAAAAAGGGGCGGGGCCTATCTCCTCAGCACACAGCGCCATTTTCCCTCACAGAAAGGCTGGAGGGAAGGCTCCCAGGCTCTCCCCTGCACTGCACTACAGAAACAGGGTTAAAACAGAGAGGGGGGGCACTAATTTGGCGTTAGAAATATATAAAAGATGCTATAAGGGAAAACACTTATATAAGGTTGTCCCTATATAATTATAGCGTTTTTGGTGTGTGCTGGCAAACTCTCCCTCTGTCTCTCCAAAGGGCTAGTGGGGCCTGTCCTCTATCAGAGCATTCTCATGTCTCCTGCTGCAGCAGGCAGCCCATTCCCAGGAACAGAAGCGTTTCACCGCTTCTGCCAAGCTCTCAGCATGACGCTGGGACCGTACAGGACCCCTGGATCCTACAAATAGTATCCCAGGGGTACAGATGGGAATGTCGAGACGTTTCCCCTTCGCAGGCTCCTGAAGTCTGGTTTACCAAGGTCTCCCTCCGACAAGGAGGCAGTATGGGAAACAATTCACAAGCTGTATTCCCAGCAGGTGATAATCAAATTACCCCTCCTACAACAAGAAAAGGGGTATTATTCCACACTATATTGTGGTACTGAAGCCAGAAGGCTAGGTGAGACCTATTCTAAATCTAAAAAAATTTGAACACTTACAAAGGTTCAAATCAAGATGGAGTCACTCAGAGCAGTGATAACGAACCAGGAAGAAGGGGACTATATAGTGTCCCGAGACATCAGGGATGCTTACCTCCATGTCCCAAATTTGCCCTTCTCACTAAGGGTACCTCAGGTTTGTGGTACAGAACTGCCACTATCAGTTTCAGACGCTGCCGTTTGGATTGTCCACGGCACCCCGGGTCTTTACCAAGGTAATGGCCGAAATGATGATTCTTCTTCGAAGAAAAGGCGTCTTAATTATCCCTTACTTGGACGATCTCCTGATAAGGGCAAAGTCCAGGGAACAGTTGGAGGTCGGAGTAGCACTATCTCGGATACTGCTACAACAGCACGGGTGGATTCTAAATATTCCAAAATCGCAGCTGATCCCGACGACAAGTCTGCTGTGCCTAGGGATGATTCTGGACACAGTCCAGAAAAAGGTGTTTCTCCCGGAAGAGAAAGCCAAGGAGTTATCCGAGCTAGTCAGGAACCTCCTAAAATCAGTGCATCATTGCACAAGGGTCCTGGTAAAAATGGTGACTTCCTACGAAGCAATTCCATTCGGCAGATTTCACGCAAGAATTTTTCAGTGGGATCTGCTGGACAAATGGTCCGGATCGCATCTTCAGATGCATCAGCGGATAACCCTATATCCAAGGACAAGGGTGTCTCTCCCGTGGTGGTTACAGAGTGCTCATTTTCTAGAGGGCCGCAGATTCGGCATTCAGGATTGGATGCTGGTGACCACGGAGGCCAGCCCGAGAGGCTGGGGAGCAGTCACACAAGGAAAAAATTTCCAGGGAGTGTGATCAAGTCTGGAGACTTTTCTCCACATAAATATACTGGAGCTAAGGGTAAATTTATAATACTCTAAGCTTAGCAAGACCTCTGCTTCAAGGTCAGCCGGTATTGATCCAGTGGGAAAAACATCACGGCAGTCGCCCACGTAAATAGACAGGGCGGCACAAGAAGCAGGAGGGCAATGGCAAAAACTGCAAGGACTTTTCGCTGGGCGGAAAATCATGTGATAGCACTGTCAGCAGTGTTTCATTCCGGGAATGGAAACTGGGAAGCAGACTTCCTCAGCAGGCACGACCTCCACCCGGCAGAGTGGAAACTTCATCGGGAAGTTTTCCACATGATTGTAAACCGTTGGGAAATACCAAAGGTGGACATGATGGCGTCCCGTCTGAACAAAAAACGGGACAGGTATTGCGCCAGGTTAAGAGACCCTCAGGCAATAGCTGTGGACATTCTGGTAACACCGTGGATGTACCAGT
>NC_086448.1:389809522-389919522 GCF_028390025.1 Pseudophryne corroboree | reverse complement strand
ATGCGGTTAGCTTTCACAGTTTCCGCAAGGTTAGTGCACTCCCCCAGTACTGCACGCTCCCAGACACACAGCAGGTGCTGGGAGTGTGGTCTTCCGCCGCTGGCCGCCCGCTCCATGCTCCCCGCTGGCCGCCGCTACAGACACCCCGCTTGCCTCCGCTACCTATCCGCCCGATGCCTGCCTCACTGCACGCCCGGCGCTCAGGCCGCACGTCGTTCTCAGCGGGAGCACACTGATCAAAATGCGCTCCCGCTGCCCGCTATTCAGCCCAGCCGCGGACAGACAGGCTGCCGCTGCTGGGCTTCTGCATCCGTCCCCCGCTGCTCTCCGGCTCCACTCCGCTAGCTATGGCGGTGGGAGAGGGGAGAGCACTACGGCTGCACAGGGGGAGATCGCAGGACACGGGGGGGAGATGATTATATCCGCAGCACAAGGCATATGCATAGAAAGGGTATGCCAGATCCCGATTGCAGGCATATGTTATAAATAATATGCATATGTTGTTATAACTAATATATGCATGGTGATTTATTACGGATATTGTAGTATGTCATATATACGTAGGAAGTATATTACATATGTATATATAGGCGGTAATATGTAATGTATGCCTGATCTGTTGTGACTAACATTACTGTAAATTGGAAATTGATTTTTATTGTTTATTTTTTCTTATGCTTAACATACGATGAAAGCACATGGCACTACGCACATGGCTGGACACCATTTTAACTCAATTTCCTGTTTCTTTGTCCAGGACATTTTTCTGCGGTCCTACAACACTTCCCCACTAGAGGAGCAGGGGTGGTGTTAGGAATTTTCTGTCACAAGAAAGTGTGCAGCAATACTTTTCTAGTTTATGTACACGTTACTTATCTAAGGGAATCCACGTGCACAGTGGGAATACCAGTCCGCATCCGGACATATATCCTAATCCTATTTGGGCGGCTACATCTAACTGTTTATAAAGTCACATGCTCATCTGGAGGGTCATGTATTCTCTGTGAGAGCGCTGTGGAATATGTGTGCGCTATATAAATAACTGATAATAAATAATAAATAAACAGTACCCATCAGAGGGCGCATGCTAACATCGGCTGTGTGGTACAAAACGATTCAATGCCAGACGCAAGGTTCTGAGTTTTTAATTCCACTAAGGAACCTATTTCAAATGCAAGCATTCCTATAGGATAGAACGCAGCGAGCGCCTGTGCGGATGTGTGTGTACATTGTTTTAATTCTATTACTAAGCCATTCACTATACCAGAGTCTATGACAGCATTTCTTGGTGTCAAAACTGTCCAGGTCCCACCTGCACCTACACTTAATGACTAGTCAGAGTGGACATTCCAGCTATGCTAAAGGCAATGTCTATGCTGTAGTTGGGGTTTGGGTTACCGACATTATAGTCTCATAAATAACGTAGTTAATAGCCAGTTCTGGCCTCAGAACAGTTTCGACGACTTGTTACTCACATTGGTATATCGCCTGAGAATTTACGCATGTCTGCTATAGCTGTCAGCCATGTTAGTTCTCGTAGTTCACCATCACTCTTTGTGGTTGACAGACGCTTTGCGTGGCCTTACACGGAAATGTGTTATTTACTCCTAAATTAGAAAGTTTCAGTTCTCACGCTCCGGCGTGAGAGTCTATTTACAGCCATTGCCACACCAGTTCTTACAAGGAAAACTGCACCAGGGTTCAAATCTTTTAAACCTCAGTCTTTTCCAGTTGTCCTACAACACACGACACGACTACACGTGGTCGAGAAGGTGGTTTAACCGTCGTTCAGACACAACGGCTGCTGACAAGCCAATGGCATGGCAAGTTTTTAATTGTCTTGTTCCTCCTTTTGTGCGAGCAATTCTTCTGATGTCTCATTCGACATTATTACTGAAATCCACAGATCTGCGGTTACATAATTAGTGTTCAATCACACATAGAGTTCCATTGTCTACCACCTTTGCTGTGGTTTGTCAAGGCTAGATCCAAAACTAGCCAGCCTGTGTCAGAAGACACAAAGGAGACACAAAGGCAGTTCTGCAGACCGCAATTCAGTGTCTCCTAGATTCAAGGTTATTACAATTTTTTTTGTAGTACCGCACCCGGCTGACTTTTATATACCGAAAGAGGCTCAATCAGTGGAATTCATGCGGTCAGTGATTGCAGGTTTACAACCACTGAAATCATATTCTCCCTAGAAGTCAAGAATGCGTTCTTACGCGTTCAAAATGTTGCCACTACATCTGGCATACTTAGACGTTGGCAGTCTATAATTCAAGCTCTCCTGTTTCGTTTCTCATCAGCGCCTCGGGTTGTCACAGGGGTGATGTCTGTGATAAGTTATTCTCAGATCCCGGCTGGTGATAATGGTTCTGTGCTTAGATAACCTTCTCATCACAGCTCTAGTTCAACAAATACTCCTTCAAAATACATTACTAACATACAATGTACTAGTTCAACACGGTGGGATTGTCAACTTCAAGAAATCACATCTGACTTCGTCTCAATGACTTCAATTCCTAGGAATGATTTTCAATACGGTAGATCAAAGAAATTACCTACCAGAACATAAAGTACAGAGTATTCGTCATCTGGTACAATTCGTGCTCAAGCCACGCACAGTCTCGGTACATTTGTGCATTCGCCTCTTAGGCACAATGGTGACGGCTTTCGAAGCGCTTCAGTTCGGAAGATTTCACTCACGTCCTTTTTAACTGGATGTGCTCGCACAGTGGTCGGCCTCGCATCTGCAGATTCACCACAGGGTGAGGTTGTCGACACAGGCCAGAGTATCTCTACTCTGGTGGCTCAAAGTACACAATCTAACCGCAGGAAAACGATTCGGCGCCGGGAATTGGATAATTCTAATGACGGACTCTAGCCTCAGAGGTTGGGGAGCTGTAGTTCAAAATTGTTAGCTCCAGGGTCTCTGGGCGGATCACGAAAGATTGCTGTCTATAAATGTCCTGGAACTCCGGCCAATTTACAATGCGCTACGGCAAGCAGTGCACATGCTTCGGTCTCAGACTGTCCGGGTGCAGTCAGACAACGCAACGGCGGTCGCGTACATCAGCAAACAACGAGGAACGAGAAACCGCATGGCAATGCGGGAAGTAGCTCGAATCCTCATTTGGCCCGAGCATCACCAAGTGATATTGTCGTCAGTGTTCATTCCGGGAGTGGACAACTAGGAGGCGGATTATCTCAGCCGTCGGGATTTTCATGCAGAGGAAGGGGCATTAAATCCAGAAGTGTTTCACATGCTGGTCCACAGGTGGGGTTGCCCTCAAGTGGACCTGATGGCATCTCGCCACAATCACCAAACGCCCCAGTATGTGTCCAGAACGCGAGATCCAACGGCAGTGGCGGCGGATGCTCTGACAATCGTGTGGCCGTACAGCCTCGTGTATCTATTTCCACCGTTTCCGCTCCTCCCTTTGTTGCTAAAACGGATCACAAGAAAGTCCGCCACAGTCATACTAGTAGCGCCTCATTGGTCTCTGAGAGCTTGGTTCTCGGATCTCCGCGGACTACTCGCAGACGATCCTTGTCCGCTCCTACTATGTCCGGACCTGTTACAACAGGGTCCGTTCCTTTACCCCGAGTTAGCGCAGCGGCGTTTGACGGGGTGGCTATTGAGACCGCACTCTTAAGAAGAGAGGGCATTCCAGAAAAAAAAAAAAACTGTTATACCAACCATGTACGAGCTAGGAAGCCAGTTACGGCAGCTCATTATTACACAATTGGGCGTGCCTATATAGGTTGGTGTGAAGCTCGGAAGTTTCCGACATCATTTTTCAAGTTATTCCGTCCTTTGTTATTTCTACAGACGGGGTTAGATGGAGGACTGCGTTTATCTACACTAAATGTGCAGGTATCTGCTTTGTCAATTTACTTTCAAAGACGATTGGCTCTATTGCAGTCTATACACACTTTTCTGCAAGGTGTCCTCAGAGTACAGCCTCCATTCATTCCACCTACAGCGCCATGGGACTTGAATCTGGTTTTAGATTTCTTACAGTCTTCATATTTTGAACCCTTACAACAAGTGAATATTAAGTTTCTCACTGGGAAAACTATTTTTCTTCTAGCCTTAGCTTCAGCAAGGCGTGTTTCAACTTTGGGTGCCTTGTCATGCAAGCCACCGTATTCAATGTTTCATGATGACAGAGCGGAACTTCGGACGAATCCCGCTTTCTTGCCAAAGGTAGTGTCCTCTTTTCACATCAATCAACCAATAGTAGTTCCTGTGTTAACAGGAAATTCTGGAACTTTGGTTGTGGTACGCGCATTACGCGTTTATGTATCCCGAACGTCTACAGTTCGTAAGACGGATACGTTGATGCTGCCAAGATGGGTTGGCCAGCTTCTAAGCAGACCTTATCCAGATGGATTAAACTGACCATACGTCAGGCTTTCCTTCATGCTAGGTTACAGCCACTTACATTAGTAACGGCTCATTCCACACGTTCTGTGGGAACTTCATGGGCAGCTGGTCGTGGGGCTTCTACGACGCAGTTTTGCCGTGCGGCTACATGGTCAGCAGTGCACACGTTTGTGCGCTTTTACAAGTTTGATACATTTGCGGCATCAGCTTCTAGCTTTAGCCGCCTAGTGTTACAGGTGCCAAACAGCTCTCCCGCCCACGGGGGAAGCTTTGGTACGTCCCAAGAGTACTCCAGTGACCCCTAGTGGATGTAAAAGAAAATAGGATTTTGGTACTTACCAGGTAAATCCTTTTCTTTGAATCCATAGGGGGCACTGGACGCCCACCTAGAGCAATTTTACCTGGTTTGTGGTAAGTTCAGGGGATCTTATGGTAACACATTCTCACCGACTGGTTTAAACTTTCAAGTTCTTTCGGTTATGGTGTCAACTGTTTAGTTGTCCGTAACGTTATGTGTCAACTTTATGGTTGTCCGTTATTTTATAATGTATGTCATTCTCCATTGTTCACTTCTCTGTCGCTCCTATTAGGCTCAGTAAAAAAACACTGAGGATCCTGGGAGTATGGAGGAGGGAAGAGGAGGGTTGCTCATTTAAATATTTAAATGTGCCTTCCTTTGCTACGCACCGTCCATATCCCAAGAGTACTCCAGTGCCCCCTATGGATTCAAAGAAAGGAATTTACCTGGTAAGTACCAAAATCCTATTTTTCTTTTATGCTCCTTAACGTACCCGTGGTGAAGTCCAGCATTGTGGGGATAGGACACTGCCTGTAGCCCCTCCCCCCAGCTCCGGGCGGCTTCTACTGCAGATGTTCCCACCCTGAAGCTGCTTTCACTTTCACCTCACTCCCTGCTGAAACCAGGCGCAATTTTAGCTGAACAGCGGCTCTCTATGGGATTGCTAGGTGCTGTCTCCTCTGTATACTGTAACTGCCTGTTCCAGCGCTGTGCTTATGCAGAATACTTGAGTATTCTACCTGTCTTTTGACTGTTAGATAAGAAATAAGTGTGCTGCTGACAGAATAGGTGGTACTATTATTCTTTGATATACATCCAGTACTGCTGTGCATTGTTATCTCTCTGCATAAACATATCTGCTTTTGTATGTAAATTGCCTGTCCAGTGCAGTATTATTGTTGTGTACATTATTCCTGCATTGTGTTTGTGACTGTGTGCAGTGTGCCATATAGCTGCTGTGTGTGCTCTCCTTTTCAAGTGTATTACACCCTGGCTATCACTATATTCTGAACCCTGTGAGGATAAGTGCGTCAGGGTCCCCATTTATTTGTCTATAAATATACATATACAGTGCTACCCAATCTATACACCTCAGTGTATTTGTTCTGTGTATTTCGGTCACCCCATACCTATTAATTTCTCTGTTTGTGTCCTGCTTTTATTAGCACATAAACCAGGGGATTATGGTATTACTATTGTTTGGCTGTATTGTACTGTGGGCCCCACAGCTACATTCCTCATAATGTCTGCCACACGGCAGAAATTCCATGGACGCTCCTGCATCAGGCAGTGCTGCTCCCACAGATTTACCGGGAGGGGAACCTGCTGCTGGGGATGTGGGTACTGGGTCCCTTACATGTCCCACTCCACCTGTGGCCATTCAAGAGCTACCGTGTGCCACATTTTCTTGTTTGTTAAATACTTTGGTAACATGTCTTACGCCACCTGTGGGACTTCCTGTGCCATTTCAGCCACAAATTGTCCATGTAGCAAATCCGCCTTGGGCAGATACACTATCTAACCAGATACAGGTTTTGAATAAATCCTTGGTTAAACAGAAGTCTACACCTCAGCCCTCTGGGGCTAAGGGGGCCTTCTAAGCGTATGATTCCCTCCTCTCAATCCACTCATGTTTCAGATACTTCTGATTAAGATGGGGCCTATACAGATCCAACGGATTCTGACTCAGCGGACTCTGATGGGGAGCTTGTACCTCAGGTTGATGTCTCTGAGTTAGTAGAAGCTATCAAAACAGTTATTCAGATTGATGATGTAGCTAATCCCACTACTGCATCAAAAAAGCCTGATAAATGCATGCGTCAGAAGGTGGCAAAGGTAGTTTTTCCTCACTCTGACATTTTAATTGACATACGTCAAGAGGCTTGGGTCTCCCCAGGAAAGAAGTTTGCCCTATCCAAGAAGATGTTGGCTCATTTTCCTATCCCTGCGGAGTTAACGAACAAGAAACTCCACCGCCGGTCGACTCGCATGTCTCATGGATCGTGGTTTCCTCTTCTGTGCCTGAAACCACTGTCACCTCCCTGAAGGAGCCGACAGATAAGCGTGTGGAGGGATGCCTGAAGTGTATTTTTTCCGTAACTGGGGCAATTCACAGGCCCACTATTGCTGCCTCCTGGGATGCAAAAGCTGTTGATTCGTGGGTCCAGGTGTGGAGGAAGAACTACCTCAGGATATTTCTGACATTGCCAAACAGTGTCTGTCTCATATTACCACCGCCTCCCATTATATTGATGAGGAGTCCTCTGAGGCAGGTATTCTGGAATCCAAAGCGTCCACTTCGTCTATTTTGGCTCGCCGGATTCTGTGGTTGCGGTCTTGGAAGGTGGACCTAGACTCTGGAGGTGCTCTCTTTTAAGGGAGACATCCTTTTTGGAGAATATCTTAATAAGATCATGACTGACTTAGCCTATGCTAAAACTGCATGCCTTCCTAATACTACTACTCCTGCTCCGAAAGCTTCGGACCTCGGGTAAATCAAAGGGTCAGGGGTACTCGAGCAAGCCTCTTACTTCCAAGACTGGAATCTTAACAATCCTGGGCTGCCCGTCAACCTGCTTCCAAACAGGACAAGCCTCCAGCATGACAGGGCGGGTCTACCCCTTGGGGATTCCAGGATGAGAGGCTGACTCCTGCAGTTCACCCAGTTCTGCTTTAAGGACCATTTCAGACACGTGGGTGCAGGAAGTTGTCTCTCACGGGAACACGGTCTCTTTCAAGAGACGTAACCCTCGCCTGTTCAGTGCGGTCATCCCATCGGACCCGTTAAAGGCACAAGCTCTACACTTGGGCACCGGCACTACCACTCCTGTCTCTAGGAGTGATTTGATAACCATCTCCCAAACGGGGAGTGACTACTACTCGACCCTGTTTCTAGTACCGAAATCCAATTGGCCTTTCCGGCCTATTCTCAACCTCAAGTCACTGAACAATTTTGTGAGAGTTTCCAAGTTCCGTATAGAAACACTGCGCTCCATTGTACTGGCCATGGAACCTGGGGACTACATGGTATCCCTGGATATACAGGATGCTTACCTGCATATACATATTGCCATTTTGCATCAGCAATATCTGCGATTTGCTATTGGCATCCTCCTTTATTAATTCAGGGCTCTACCGTTTGGCCTGACTACGGTCCCTCAGATTTTCACCAAGGTCATGGCTGTGAGGACAGCTCATCTCTGTCAACAGGGAATCAGGATCCTGCCGTATCTTGACGACCTGCTGGTCCTGGCAAGCTCCCAAGATGTCCTTCTGAGTCATCTCCAGCTGACTGTGCAATTCCTCACAGTCTACGGATGGCTGATCAACTGGAAAAAGTCCTCCCTGGTCCCTGTGCGGCGCATGGAGCATCTGGCGGCCCTGCTGGATATGCACAGCCAGAGGCTGTTTTTGTCTCTAGAGAAGGTCCTGAGGCTTTAGGACAGGATCAGATACTTCCTCTCTCGCCCAAAAGTGTCTATTCACTCAGCGATGCAAGTACTAGGCTTGATGGTGTCGACTTTCGACATGGTGGATTATGCTCAATTCCATTCTCGCACTCTCCAACGGTAAATCCTCTCCAAGTGGAACGGTCTGCCTCAGCAGAGCAGTTCTCAAATGATGGTCCTGACTCCGGTGGTCCGCTTATCCCTGTCCTGGTGGCTCCAGGATCAACAGTTGAGCAGAGACCTTCCCTTCTGGATTCCCCACTGGGTCCTTCTGATGATGGATGCCAGTCTGAGGGGCTGGGGCGTAGTGTTCGAGCAACACACTCTCCAGGGTCACTGGACCAAGTAGGAGTCTCTCCTCCCCAACAACATTCTGGAACTGCGGGCAGTGTTCAACACTTTGAAACTGTTCAAGTCCTGTTCAAGTACAGTCGGTCAACACCACCGCGGTGGCGTACATAAACCGTCAAGGCGGCACTCGAATCCTAAAGCAATGATGGAAGTGTCCAGAATTCTTCAATGGACGGAACGCCATCTGCCAACATTATCGGCAGTGTTCATTCCAGGTGTCCTCAATTGGGAAGCTGATTTTTCTCAGTCGTCAGGACGTACACGCTGGAGAGTGGATCCTTCATCCGCATGTGTTTCAACTCCTAGTGGACAAGTGGGACCTACCAGACGTAGACTTGATGGCATCTCAACACAATCACAAAGTTTCGGTCTTCGGATCACAGAGAAGGGATCCTCAAGCAGCATTTGTGGACGCACTGGCAACTCCATGGAAATTTTGAGTGCCGTACGTGTTCCCTCTGGTGTCACTCCTGCCCAGGGTTCTGCGGAAGTTCAAGCAAGAAGGAGGAATACTACATCTTGTCGCTCCAGCATGGCCCAGACTGCATTGGTTCTCAGACCTACAGGGTCTATCGATGGAACGTCCTCTACTACTTCCTCAACGCCCAGACCTCCTCGTTCAGGGCCCTTGTGTCTACCCGGACCTGGCCATACTGGCTTTGACAGAGTGGCCCTTGAAGCGTCACTCCTGAGGGCAAAAGGTTTCTCTGAGGTAGTTATTCAAACTGCTGTATGTTGAAGGCCCTCAAACCGGCTTCGGCTCGGATTTACTATAGGGTCTGGATCTCTTACTTCACCTGGTGTGCTGCTAAGAACTATATTTACAAGTTCAGAACCTCATGGCTTTTGGCTTTTCTGCAACAGGGCCTTGATTTAGGCCTTCGTCTGGCCTCCCACAAGGTTCATATTTCCGCCTTGTCGGTCGGTTTCAGAGGAATATTGCGTCTATTCCTGACGTTCATACCTTCACTCAGGGTGTCTTGCGGATACAACCTCCTTATGTCCCTTCTGTGGTTCCATGGGATCTGTACTTAATGCCCTGCAAGGGTCTCCCTTTGAGCCTCTTGATTCTGTGGACCTTAAGTGGCTTACTATTAAGGTTCTGTTCCTGTTGGCTATTGCCTCTGCTAGCAGTGTGTCGGACTTAGGCGCTTTATCCTGTCGTCCGCCCTTCCTGATATTTCATCATGACCGAGCAGTTCTCCATACTCGCCCTGGTTATCTGCCTAAGGTGGTGTCATCTTGCCACCTTAACCAAGAGATTGTGGTTTCCGGCCTTTACCTCTGCTGGTTTATATTCCAAAGAAAGGTCTTTGGATGTGGTATGGGCTCTCCGTATATATGTGGAGAGGACTGCCTCCATTCATAGGTCTGATTCCCTCTTCGTACTGTTTGGTTTTCACAAACGTGGCTACCCTGTAAACAAGCAAACTTTGGCCATATGGATTAGAATGGTGATTGCACAAGCTTATGCGCAGGCTGGTCTTCCAGCTCCTGCTGCTATCAAGGCCCATTCTATTCGGTCTGTTGGACCTTCTTCAGCGGCTTGCCATGGTGCGTCCGCAGAACAATTGTGCAAGGCGGCTACGTGGTCCTCTGAAAACACGTTCATCAGGTTCTATGCCTTTGATACTTCCTCCTCCTCCCAGGATGCCTTCTTTGGACGCTGGGTACTTGTGCCCACTACAGTGTGTCCTCTCCCATGAGGAACTGCTTTAGGACATCCCCAATGTTATTTCCTGTTGAATACTAGTGTACCCCGCTGCAGAAAAGGAGATTTATGGTAGACTTACCATTGTTAATTCTCTTTCTGTGAGGTACACTGGATTCCACAGGGCACCCACCCTGACGCACTTTAATTCTTTGGGTTTGTATGGCATTAGCCGCTGGTCCCTTCTCCTGTCGCGAGAAAGTGGTTCTATGTGACTAACATCTACCACCTCTTTACCTGCTACTGCATTAGACTGGTTAACAAAACTGAGCTCCTGTGCATGGAAGAGGGGTTATATAGAGGAGGCAAGTGCGGTGCATCCTGGAGACAGTCAAAGTTTTTAGCCTGTTGGTGCCTCGGATCAAGATCCAACTCTACACCCCAATGTTATTCCCTGTGGAATCCAGTGTACCTCGCAGAAAGAGATTTAACAATGGTAAGTCTACCATAAATTTCCCTTTTTCTTTTCACATTGCTTCTGACAATGATCGCATAAGCAATCGCCTTGTTTAAATAAGTAACCCTACTATGATATCAGTCAGTATTGAGTAAATTCCTTTTTCTCTTACGTCCTAGAGGATACTGGAGATCCATTTAGTACTATGTGGTATAGACGGGTCCACTAGGAGCCATGGGCACTTTATGAATTTGCTAGTGTGGGCTGGCTCTACCCTCTATGCCCCTCCTACCATACTCAGTTTAGAGAATGTAGCCAGAGGAGACTGTCACGCTTATGGAAGCTCCTGAAGAGTTTTCTGCACTTTTTTTTTCTGTTTTATTTTCAGGCAAGACTGGATGGCACCAGCCTGCCTTGCTTGTTTCATGGGACTTCGGGGGGACGGCTCAACCTCTTAAAGGGTTAATGGTTCCGTTCCCCACTGACAGGACACTAACTCCTGAGGGATCTATTCGCAAGCCCCACCACGGCGATCGTACATTCCCGCAGCACGCCGCCTCCCCTAACAGAAGAAAGAAGAGTGTTGAGTCCTAAGCCGGCGTCCCGGTTAGCGTGTCGCCGGCCATTTTGGCGGCATGAGGGTACGGAGACTTAAGGCTTCTAACCAGTGCGGATTGCGTCTCCAGACTCGGTACACAACTGCATCTCAGTAGACTGTACACAGTACTAACACTGGCAAACTAAGCCCTAAAGCTGTTCTGTCTCCATTTTAAGCACAAATTACCTCAGCCAGTATAAAAAAAAACGGAAAGACCTCGCGACATTGAAGGGGTGGGGCTTCACTGTGAGCGGATCCAGCAGCTCACCAGCGCAATTTTCCCTCTGCAGTGGGCACAGACGCTGACTGTCCGGGACACGCATCTCCTCCGGTGTGACTAAAGATTACCTCATCGGCACCAGGGGGTCATAGCAGGGGGGGAGCGATTATTAGTGTACCAAGTCCCCAATCTGGGTGCTTAGTCTGCGACCCGGCTAAGCTTAGCATTAGCAATAAGGATGTCATATCCTGGCTCCTAATACCTCTGTGTCTCCCTGGAAGGGCTCTTTGTGGGTTAATTGTGTTTTTAACCTTTCCTGTGTGTGTGTGTGTGTGTGCTGTCACATTTACAATATATCAGGCAAAGAGTGTGTTTCATGCACGGCAGAGTGTTCCTCTTCCCCATGGAGCTCACTACGATGTACTCAGTGTAGTGCACTTTCTCAGGCTAGCGGGGCTGAACCAGCGTGGCTGGATTCCCTCAAAGAAAGGATTTCTAATATTTCTAATACATTCTCATTGCGGGATAAAGAGACACAGTACTTAAGACAGTCTGTGGATGAGATTATGAATAGAGACTCAGTCCCCAAACAAGCATCTCGGTTCCTTGCAATTTGTCCACAAAAACAAACTCTGGCCCATATACTGCAGTCTGACTCTGACGCTGAGGGATCAGACATGGAGGAGGGGGAGGTAGATTCAAAAGGGGGGGACGCTGCTCTGTCACAGGGAATACGGGCTCTTATAGAATCTATCGGAGAGGTACTACAATTTCCTGATAAGGTGACAGAGGAGTGTGAGGAATCTTATTTTAATATAAAAAAGAAGTCCTCAGTCATTTTTCCTGTGTCAAAGGAATTGAATACCCTGATTGAAGAACCGTGAGTTAATTCTAATAAGAAATTTCAAATCCTTAAAAGGTTACTCTCATCTTTTCCTTTTCCTCCTGAGGATAGGAAAAAATGGGAAAGGCCACCGATAGTGGATGCATCTGTGTACAGGTTGTCACGGAAGATTGTGTTACCCGTCCCTGGTGCATCCTTCCTGAAAGACACAGCTGATCGTAAGATTGAGACTACACTCAAATCCTTGTACACAGCTGCTGGGTTGGCTCAGAGACCCACTATAGCATGTGCGTGGATTACTAAAGCCATTGCTAAATGGTTGGGTATCCTTATTGAAGGGTTGGATTTCTTATCTAGGGGGGGAGATTGTGTTACACCTGCAACATATACAGGACTCTGCAAACTTTATGGTGGAGGCCATAAAAGAAGTAGGTTTGCTTAATGCACGCACTACTGCTATGGCAGTGTCAGCACACAGGGACTTATGGTTATGCCAGTGGACTGCAGACGCGGACTTCAGGAAAGGCGTGGAAGGCTTACCCTTTACAGATGAGGCCTTATTTGGAGATGAACTGGACAAATGTATCTCCAAAGCTACTGCGGGTAAGTCCACATATCTTCCTTCTGCAGCTCATCCAACCAGGAAGATCTACTCAGGAGACCTACCCTACAGTCCCTTCGGACTGCCAAGTTTAAGGGCAAAGCCAGAGGATCTTCTACTGCCAACAGAGGTGCTAGAGGTAAACCACGCAAACCATCAATTGCCGGTTCTATGGAACAGGGCTCCAGTTCTGTTTCCTCAAAACACTCTGCATGAGGGTGGACACGCGTGGCCTGGAAGACTGGCAGGTGGGAGCCCGACTAAAAAATTTCAGTCACATCTGGACAACATCATGCTAGGATCCCTTGGTTTTAGATCTTATTTCCCAGGGCTAGGGACTGGAGTTTCAGGAGCTCCCACCTCACAGATTCTTGAAATCAGGCTTACCAGCTTCACAAGAGACCAGCATAACCTTACAGGATGCCATTCAAAAACTGGTACAGACTCAGGTCATTGTTCTAGTTCCACCTCATCTCCAAAACAAGGGGTACTATTCCAACTTGTTTGTGGTACCGAAACCGGGTGGTTCGGTGAGTCCTGTTTTGAATCTAAAATCGTTGAACCCGTACTTGCGTTCAAATTCAAGATGGAGTCTCTGAGAGTGGCGATCTCAGGTCTGGAGGAGGGGGAATTCCTAGTTTCTCTGGATATCAAGGATGCGTACCTTCACATTCCGATCTGCCCACCTCACCAGGCTTATCTACGCTTTTCACTACAGGACTGTCACTACCAGTTCCAGGCCCTGCCATTTGGTCTCTCCACGGCACTGAGGGTGTTCACCAATGTGATGGCAGAGATTGTTTCTCCTACGCAAGCAGGGAGTAAACATAATTCCGTAACTGGACGATCTTCTGATAAAGGGTCCGTCCATGGAAAGGTTGTTGGACAGCATTGGTATCACAACCAAACTACTCCTGGATCATGGGTGGATTCTAAAGCTTCAGAAAACTCTTTTAGAGCCAACTCTGAGGCTCCCTTTTCTGGGAATGATACTAGACCCAGAATTGCAGAAAGTTTTTATTCTGTTGGAAAAGGCTTTGGTAATTCAGTCGATGGTTCGGGATGTCCTGAAGCCAACCCGGATATCTGTGCATCTATACATTCGCCTTCTAGGGAAAATGGTGGCCTCTTACGAGTCGCTTCATTACGGAAGGTTTCATGCGAGGACCTTCCAGCTGGATCTGTTGGACAAATGGTCCAGATCGCATCTTCACATGCACCAGATGATCAGTCTTTCGCCAAAGGCCAGGATTTCCCTTCTGTGGTGGCTACAGACTTCTCACCTAATTGAGGGCCGTCTGTTCGGGATTCAGAATTGGATTCTGTTAACCACAGACGCAAGCCTCAGAGGTTGGGGAGCGGTCTCCCAGGGGGTGCAGTTTCAAGGAAGATGGTCAAGTCAGGAAGTCATCCTTCCAATCAACTTTCTGGAACTCAGGGCTTTATAAAACGCCCTTCTGCAGGCCTCATATCTTCTTCAAGATCGGGCCATTCAGGTTCAGTCGGACAATGTGACGGCAGTAATGTATATAAACCCACAGTGCGGAACGAAAATTAGAGCAGCAATGTCAGAGGTGTCAAGAATTTTCCTCTGGGCAGAAAAACACGCTGTGGCGTTGTCGGCGGTCTTCATTCCGGGAGTAGACAACTGGGAAGCAGACCTCCTCAGCAGACACGACCTGCACTCGGGGGAGTGGCGCCTTCACCCAAAGGTGTTTAGGTGCTTGACACGTTGATGGGGATGTCCCCAGGTCGACATTATGGCCTCTCGTCTCAAAAAAAAAAAAAAAAGCTCAAGCGGTATTGTTCCCGGTTGAGAGACCCACATGCAGTAGCAGTGGGTGCTCTGACAACTTCATGGGTCTATCACTCCACTTCCGCTGATCCCAAGAATTCTGAAAAGAATAAAAAGGAAAAAAATTCAAGCAATTCTAATTGCTCCAGATTTGCCGAGAAGGGCCTACTTGAGATGCTACGGAAGATCCGTGGCCTCTACCTCTTCGAGAGGATCTCCTGCAAAAGGGTCCATTCGTCTATCAAGACTTAACACGGCTACGTTTGACGGCATGGAAGTTGAATGGCTTATTCTAGCCGGTAGAGGGATTCCTGACTAGGTCATCCTGACTATGATCCAAGCCAGGAAGGGGCTAACGTCTAAACATTACCACTGTATTTGGAAGAAATACGTCTCTTGGTGTGAGAGCAGAAAATATTCTGCTGTGGAAATTCACCTGAGACGTTTCCTACTTTTTCTGCAGTCGGGTGTGGATGTAGGCCTATGTCTGGGCTGCATAAAAGTCCAGATTTTGGCCTTGTCCATTTTCTTTCAGAAACAATTGGCGTGTCTACCTGAGGTCCAGATGTTCTTGAAGGGGGTTCTGCGCATTCAGCCTCCCTTTGTGCCTCCCACGACACCTTGGGATCTCAACGTGGTGCTGCAGTTCCTCCAATCGGATTGGTTTGAACCGGTACAGGAGGTAGACTTAAAATATCTTACATGGAAAACGGTCACACTGTTTGCCTTGGCTTCAGCAAGACTTGTGTCAGAGCTGGGGGTGTTGTCTCACATGAGTCCCTATTTAATCCTTCACGAGGACAGAGCTCAACTCAGGACTCGTCAGCAGTTTCTTCCTAAGGTGGTGTCCTTGTTTCACATAAACCAACCAATTGTGGTTCCGATTGTTACCGACACCTCTGTTACTTTAAAATCTTTGGATGTTGTGAGGGCTTTGAAGGTGTATGTGAAGAGAACATCTTGTCACAAGAAATCGGACTCGCTGTTTGTTCTTTACGATTCCAATAAGATTGGGCTTCCTGCTTTAAAGCAGTCAATTGCATGTTGGATCAGACTCAATATCCTGCATGCTGCTTCCAAAATCTTTACAGGCCCACTCGACTAGTTCAGTGGGATCTTCTTGGGCGGCTGCCTGCGGTGTCTTGGCCTTACAGCTCTGTCTAGCAGCTACTTGGTCAGGTTCGAACACGTTTGCAAAGTTCTATAAGTACTATACCTTGGCCTCTGAAGACCTTTAGTTTGGTCAATCAGTTCTGCAGGACCCTCAGCACTCTCCCACCTGGTTTGGGAGCTTTAGTACTTCCCCATGGTACTAAATGGATCCCCAGTATCCTCTAGGATGTAAGAGAAAATAGGATTTTAATTACCTACCAGTAAATCCTTTTCTCGTAGTCTGTAGAAGATACTGGGCGCCCTCCCAGTGCTTTGTTCGTCCTGCTCTGTTACTTGGTTAAGTATTGTTGTTTGGGTCAGCTGTTGCTGTTCCTGTTACAAGTCTGGTTAGCGTGGCTTTCCTTTTGTTTGTGTGCTCTGGTTTCGGAGTTTAACCACTATCCTTTTTTTTTATCCTTCTCTCGAAGTATGTCCGTCTCCTTGGGCACAGTTTTCTAGTCTGAGTCTGGTAGTAGGGCATAGAGGGAGTAGCCAGCCCTCACTATCCAATTCCCATGGCTCCTAGTGGACCCGTCTATACCCCATGGTACTAAATTGATCCCCAGTATCCTCTACGGATTACGAGAAAAATCCTTTTTTTATTTATGTATTTGCACTTGGAATAAAACACCACAATGGTCATTTAAAATGGTTGAAGATTAGTCAAAAAGTAAAAGCAATGTTTCATTAGTTGCAGATTTTTTTCCCTCTGTGTTTTAACCATGTTCCATAAACCAGCGATCTGTAGATCACACATGAGATGTTGTCATGATTCTCTGACATACATATCGCCAGTGCTTTTAAAGTGCTGCTTTCCACCCCTGTTCTAAAATATGCTTTTTTTGATGCTGTGCACAGCCATCCACTTGTAACACAGCATTGACGGGGCATCTAACAGTGGGACATTTCTGCTAACACATCTTTCTCTAACGTCCTAGTGGATGCTGGGAACTCCGTAAGGACCATGGGGAATAGACTGGCTCCACAGGAGACTGGGCACTCTAAAGAAAGATTCAGTACTATCTGGTGTGCACTGGCTCCTCCCTCTATGCCCCTCCTCCAGACCTCAGTTAGAATCTGTGCCCGGCCAGAGCTGGGTGCTCTTAGTGGGCTCTCCTGAGCTTGCTAGAAAAGAAAGTATTTTGTCAGGTTTTTTATTTTCAGAGAGCTTCTGCTGGCAACAGACTCTCTGCTACGTGGGACTGAGGGGAGAGAAGCAAACCTACTAACTGTGGCTAGGTTGCGCTTCTTAGGCTACTGGACACCATTAGCTCCAGAGGAATCGAACACAGGTACCTAACCTTGATCGTCCGTTCCCGGAGCCGCGCTGCCGTCCCCCTCGCAGAGCCAGAAGTTGAGAAGCAAGAAGACATCGAAATTGGCGGCTGAAGACTCCTGTCTTCACTAAAGGTAGTGCACAGCACTGCAGCTGTGCGCCATTGCTCCCGCAGCACACCCGCACACTCCGGTCACTGTAGGATGCAGGGCGCAGGGGGGGGGCGCCCTGGGCAGCAATTAAGATACCTGATGGCAAAAGTATACATATATACAGTCAGGCACTGTATATATGTACGAGCCCTCGCCATTTTTACACATAAGAAGCGGGACAGAAGCCCGCCGCTGAGGGGGCGGAGCCTTCTTCCTCAGCACACCAGCGCCATTTTCTCTTCACAGCTCCGCTGGAAGGACGCTCCCCAGGCTCTCCCCTGCAGTATACAGGTGCAATAGAGGGTAAAAAAAGAGAGGGGGGGCACATAAATTTAGGTGCATATATATATATATATATATATATATATGTATGTATATATAAATATAAAAACAGCAGCTACTGGGTAAACACTAAGGTACTGTGTAAACCCTGGGTTATATAGCGCTGGGGTGTGTGCTGGCATACTCTCTCTCTATCTCCCCAAAAGCCTTTGTGGGGTCCTGTCCTCAGTCAGAGCATTCCCTGTATGTGTGCGGTGTGTCGGTACGCCTGTGTCGACATGTTTGATGAGGAAGGATACGTGGAGGCAGAACAAGTGCAAACAGATGTGGTGTCGCTCCCGACGGGGCCGACACCGGATTGGATGGATATGTGCAAGGTGTTAAATTATAATGTAAGCTCCTTACATAACAGATTGGATAAAGCTGTAGCCTTGGGACAGTCGGGGTCTCAACCCATGCCTGCTCCCACAGCGCAGAGGCCGTCAGGGTCTCAAAAGCGCCCAATATCCCAGTTATTTGACACAGATGTCGACACGGAATCTGATTCCAGTGTCGACGATGATGATGCAAAGTTGCAGCCTAAAATGACTAAAGCTATCCGCTACATGATTGTGGCAATGAAGGATGTATTACACATTTCTGAGGAAAATCCTGTCCCTGACAAGAGGATTTATATGTATGGGGAGATTTAAAAGCAAGAAGTGACTTTTCCCCCGTCACATGAATTGAATGAATTATGTGAAAAAGCATGGGATTCCCCTGATAGGAAGCAAGTCATTTCCAAAAGATTACTGATGGCGTATCCTTTCCCGCCAACGGACAGGTTACGCTGGGAATCCTCACCCAGGGTAGACAAGGCGTTGACGCGCTTGTCTAAAAAGGTGACCCTGCTGTCTCAGGATACGGCCGCCCTAAAGGATCCTGCGGATAGGAAGCAGGAAGCTATCCTGAAGTCTGTTTACACACATTCTGGTACACTGCTGAGGCCAGCAATTGCTTCGGCCTAGATGTGTAGTGCGGTAGCAGCATGGACTGATACTCTGTCTGAGGAGTTGGATACCCTGGACAGGGACTCTGTTCTAATGACCCTGGCACATATCAAGGACGCGGTCCTATATATGCGGGATGCCCAGAGGGACATTTGCCTGCTGGGCTCTAGAGTAAACGCAATGTCCATTTCTGCCAGAAGGGTCTTATGGACTCGGCAATGGACAGGGGATACCGACTCTAAAAAAACACATGGAGGTTTTACCTTATAAGGGTGAGGAATTGTTTGGGGACGGTCTCTCAGACCTAGTTTCCACAGCTATGGCTGGGAAGTCAAATATCTTGCCTTATGTCCCTCCACAGCCTAAGAAAGCACCGTATTACCAAATGCAGTCCTTTTGTTCGCAAAAGAGCAAGAAAGTCAGAGGTGCATCTTTTCTTGCCAGAGGCAGGGGTAAAGGAAAGAGGCTGCACCACGCAGCTAGTTCCCAGGAACAAAAGTCCTCCCCGGCTTCCACTAAATCCACCACATGACGCTGGGGCTCCACAGGCCGAGCCAGGAGCTGTGGGGGCGCGTCTCCGACATTTCAGCCACCAGTGGGTTCTCTCACGGGTGGATCCTTGGGCTATACAAGTTGTGTCTCAGGGATACAAGCTGGAATTCGAGGTGACGCCCCCTCACCGTTACCTAAAATCGGCCTTGCCAGCTTCCCCCATGGAAAGGGAGGTAGTGCTGGCAGCAATTCACAAGCTATACCTCCAGCAGGTGGTTGTAAAGGTTCCTCTCCTTCAACAGGGAAGGGGTTACTATTCCACTATGTTTATAGTACCGAAACCGGACGGTTCGGTCAGACCCATCTTGAATTTAAAATCCCTGAACATTTATCTGAGGACTTTCAAGTTCAAAATGGAATCGCTCAGAGCGGTCATTGCAAGCCTGGAAGAGGGGGATTTTATGGTGTCTCTGGACATCAAGGTTGCTTACTTGCATGTCCCCATTTATCCACCTCATCAGGAGTACCTCAGATTTGTGGTACAGGACTGTCATTACCAATTCCAGACATTGCCGTTTGGGCTCTCCACGGCACCGAGAATATTTACCAAGGTAATGGCGGAAATGATGGTGCTCCTGAGAAAGCAAGGAGTCACAATTATCCCATACTTGGACGATCTCCTCATAAAGGCGAGGTCCAGAGAGCAGTTGTTGATCAGCGTAGCGCGCTCTCAGGAAGTGTTGCAACAGCACGGCTGGATTCTGAATATCCCAAAATCACAGCTGATTCCTACGACGCGTCTGCCCTTTCTGGGCATGATTCTGGACATGGACCAGAAGAAGGTGTTTCTCCCGTCGGAGAAGGCTCAAGAGCCCGTGACTCTAGTCAGAGGCCTCTTAAAACCGAAACAGGTGTCGGTGCATCACTGCACGCGAGTCCTGGGAAAGATGGTGGCCTCATACGAAGCCATTCCCTTCGGCAGGTTCCATGCAAGGATTTTTCAGTGGGATCTGTTGGACAAGTGGTCCGTATCGCATCTTCAGATGCATCGGCTGATCACCCTGTCCCTGAGGGCCAGGGTGTCTCTTCTGTGGTGGCTGCAGAGTGCTCACCTTTTCGAGGGCCGCAGGTTCGGCATACAGGACTGGGTCCTGGTGACCACGGATGCGAGCCTCCGAGGATGGGGGGCAATCACTCAGGGAAGAAACTTCCAAGGGTTGTGGTCAAGTCAGGAGGCTTGTCTGCACATAAATATCCTGGAACTAAGGGCCATATACAACGCCCTAAGTCAAGCGGAGCCTCTGCTTCGCAACCAACCGGTGCTGATTCAGTCAGACAACTTCACCGCAGTGGCTCATGTAAACCGCCAGGGCGGCACAAGAAGCAGGGTGGCGATGGCGGAAGCCACCAGGATTCTTCGTTGGGCAGAGAATCACGTGCAAGCACTGTCAGCAGTGTTCATTCCGGGAGTGGACAACTGGGAAGCAGACTTGCTCAGCAGACACGATCTCCACCCGGGAGAGTGGGGACTTCATCAAGAGGTCTTCATGCAGATTGCACAGCGGTGGGAACTGCCACAGGTGGACATGATGGCGTCCCGCCTCAACAAAAAGTTAAAAAGATATTGCGCCAGGTCAAGGGACCCTCAGGCGATAGCTGTGGACGCGCTGGTAACACCATGGGTGTTCCAGTCGGTCTGTGTTTCCTCCTCTTCCTCTCATACCCAAGGTGCTGAGAATTGTAAGAAGAAGAAGAGGAGTGAGAACAATATTCATTGCTCCAGATTGGCCAAGAAGGACTTGGTACCCGGAACTGGAAGAAATGCTCACAGGGGACCCGTGGCCTCTGCCTCTCAGACAGGACCTGTTACATCAAGGACCCTGTCTGTTCCAAGACTTACCGCGGCTGCGTTTGACGGCATGGCGGTTGAACGCCGGATCCTAGCGGAAAAGGGCTTTCCGGATGAAGTTATTCCTACGCTGATAAAGGCTAGGAAAGATGTGACAGCAAAACATTATCACCGTATATGGCGAAAATATGTTGCTTGGTGTGAGGCCAGGAAGGCCCCTACAGAGGAATTCCAACTGGGTCGATTCCTGCACTTCCTACAGTCTGGAGTAACTATGGGCCTAAAATTGGGATCCATAAAGGTCCAGATTTCTGCCCTATCCATTTTCTTTCAAAAGGAACTGGCTTCACTGCCTGAGGTTCAGAGGTTTGTTAAAGGAGTGCTGCATATTCAGCCCCCTTTTGTGCCACCAGTGGCACCTTGGGATCTTAACGTGGTGTTGGATTTCCTGATATCCCACTGGTTTGAGCCACTTAAAACCGTGGAACTAAAGTATCTCACGTGGAAAGTGGTCATGCTGTTGGCTTTAGCTTCAGCTAGGCGTGTATCAGAATTGGCGGCTTTGTCATGTAAAAGCCCCTATCTGGTTCTCCATATGGACAGGGCAGAATTGCGGACTCGTCCGCAGTTTCTGCCAAAGGTGGTGTCATCTTTTCATTTTAACCAACCTATTGTGGTGCCTGCGGCTACTCATGACTTGGAGGACTCCAAGTTGCTGGACGTAGTCCGGGCTTTGAAGATTTATGTAACCAGAACGGCTGGAGTCAGGAAGACTGACTCGCTGTTTATCCTGTATGCATCCAACAAGCTGGGTGCTCCTGCTTCAAAGCAAACTTGCTCGCTGGATCTGTAACACGATTCAGCAGGCTCATTCTGCGGCGGGATTGCCGCAGCCGAAATCAGTGAAAGCCCATTCCACAAGGAAAGTGGGCTCTTCTTGGGCGGCTGCCCGAGGGGTCTCAGCATTACAGCTTTGCCGAGCTGCTACTTGGTCGGGTTCAAACACATTTGCAAAGTTCTATAAGTTTGATACCCTGGCTGAGGAGGACCTTGTGTTTGCCTATTCGGTGCTGCAGAGTCATCCGCACTCTCCCGCCTGTTTGGGAGCTTTGGTATAATCCCCATGGTCCTTACTGAGTCCCCAGCATCCACTAGGACGTTAGAGAAAATAAGAATTTACTCACCGGTAATTCTATTTCTCGTAGTCCGTAGTGGATGCTGGGCGCCCGTCCCAAGTGCGGACTTTCTGCAATACGTGTATATAGTTATTGCTTAACAAAGGGTTATGTTTATGTGGCATCGGTTGAGTGATGCTCAGTTGTTGTTCATGCTGTTAACTGGGTAAGTTATCGCAAGTTGTACAGTGTGATTGGTGTGGCTGGTATGAGTCTTACCCTGGATTCCAAAATCCTTTCCTTGTAATGTCAGCTCTTCCGGGCACAGTTTCCTTAACTGAGGTCTGGAGGAGGGGCATAGAGGGAGGAGCCAGTGCACACCAGATAGTACTGAATCTTTCTTTAGAGTGCCCAGTGTCCTGCGGAGCCCGTCTATTCCCCATGGTCCTTACGGAGTCCCCAGCATTCACTACGGACTACGAGAAATAGAATTACCGGTGAGTAAATTCTTATTACAGGTTGAGTCTCCCTTATCCAAAATGCTCGGGACCAGGGGTATTTTGGATATGGGATTTTTCCGTATTTTGGAATAATTGCATACCATAATGAGATATCATGGTGATGGGACCTAAATCTAAGCACAGAATGCATTTACGTTTCATATACACCTTATACACACAGCCTGTAGGTAATTTTAGCCAATATTTTTTATAACTTTGTGCATTAAACAAAGTGTGTGTACATTCACACAATTCATTTGTTTCATATACACCTTATACACACAGCCTGAAGGTCATTTAATACAATATTTTTAATAACTTTGTGTATTAAACAAAGTTTGTGTACATTGAGCCATCAGAAAACAAAGGTTTCACTATCTCACTCTCACTCAAAAAAGTCCGTATTTCGGAATATTCCGTATTTCGGAATATTTGGATATGGGATACTCAACCTGTATCCTCATCCGTGGGACTGTCCTACTATAAGGACTGTTGGCAGGTATGTTAAATGTTTATCAACACCACTTTTAAATTAAATCTTAGTGTGTTTCATCTTGCATGTCTCCTTTTTGTGATTTCTTTTGTAATGTGATGTTATTTAGTGCCAGATTCAATTAGATGCAGTAATTTACCACGCTGGGCAATTTGTGTTTACCTCTGGCTGTTATCGTTTGGGCTATTCAATTACAGCCCATTTTTCTCACCTGCTAAATTACCTTGTTAACATGCGTTGACCCATAGAATCCAGGATAAGTTTTCCCAGAGGTATGTGTACAGGTTTTTAGCACCCACGATCATTGCAGAAATCCTTGTTAATTGCAGCCTGTTGGCTGCCACGGGCTATAATTGAATAACCCCAGCAGATCAAATAGCTTGCAGTAATTAACTGTGGCTAAATTAATCCATCTCTTTGTGTACTATGCAGTGTTGTAATTGATAGAATTATGTCATTTATTGTGATTTTATGAATGATGTAATCAAAATGTCCTTGATGGTGATGCCATTTAGTATTGCTCGCAAACTTAACAGGACATTTTCCTGTTTTCTCTTACGTCCTAGAGGATGCTGGGGTCCATTTTAGCACAATGGGGTATAGACGGCTCTGCAGGAGCCTTCGGCACCTCAAGACTTTTCAACTAGTGTGAACTGGCTCCTCCCTCCACGCCCCTCCTCCAGACGCCAGTTTAGAAAATGTGCCCAGGAGACTGAACACATTCTAATGGGGCTCTACACAGCTTTGCTTCGTGGGACTTTGGGGGGAGATTAGAACCAACTTCTAAATTAGTTTAATGGTTCTAGTCTCCACTGACAGGACACCATTAGCTCCTGAGGGAACTGAACATAGCTCACCCATGGCTCATGGTTCATTCCCACAGCATTGCCGCCACCCCCTAACAGCCAGAAGACGGGTGAGTATTCATCGGAGTCCGGCAGAGCGGTCCTCCGGTCATCGTGGCGGCTAATTAAGGTACCAGCGCAGCGGGACGCATCGATCCATGTCTGTCACTGGGTGCAGAGCGCACGGGGGGCGGGCTCTGAGTGACATGTTACCTCTCTGCTGGCTTAAATACTGTACACATGTGTGTACGCGCCATTTTAGGGGGTGGAACTTCTCCTCAGGCTGTTCAGCTCACTCACTCAGCTCCATTTTCTCCCTGAAGATGCTACTGAGAGGATGCACGCTGCACTTCTCTGGAAATACAAGTACACTGTTCAGGGAAGGAGCTTATAATTATTAATAATATAAATCAGCGTTGTGAGTGTTTCACACATTTCTAATTTACCGCTGAGTGTGAGCTGGCAAATCCCCTTGTGTTCCTCTACTGGGCCTTACTGTGGGTATGTCCCCGTTAGCTCCTGTGTGTAAGGGGGCTGTGTGTGTGTGACTGTACACGCGTGTGTCATGTCTGATAGGGAGTTTGGGGGGGGGGGGGGGGGTTGGAGTCCTCTCCGGAGGAACCTATTGTGGATGCACAAGTGGGTACTGTAATGGCTCTTCCATCCCAGAAGGAGCCAGAGTGGGTGAAAAGATTGCAGAGTAATATTTCCACGTTGGCACAAAAGTTTTCTGACTCTGAACAGCAGGCTATTTATTGGAGACAGTCTGTAGAGGATGCCCTGTTTAATGATCCTTCAGGGTCATCTACAAAAGTCCCCTCAGGTTCCCAAAAACGGTCCCTTGCACAGATTATGAAGGGGAACACTGACACAAATGACACAGGCAGTTTAAGGGGGGTAGACCCCAAGTTGGTTAAAAGCATTCAACGTATGATTGTTGCTATTAAAGAGGTGTTAGCGTTACCTGATAGTACAACTACACCTGAGGAAAAGGACTATTTTAGACAAAAAAAAAAAAAAGAAATAACTTTTCCTCCGTCTAAACCTCTGAATGATTTCTTTGAGTGAGCCTAGTCCAACCCTGAGGAGAAATTTACTATTCCCAAACGCTTACGGGTTTCATATCCTTTCCCTGAGGAGGATAGGAAAAGGTGGGAGACGCCTGCAGTGGTAGACACCTCAGTTTCTAGACTTTATAAGAAAATAACATTGACTGCCCCTGGGTCAGCGTCTCTTAAGAACCCGGCTGACCGTAAGTTGTAAACTATTTTGAAATCCTTATTTACTGCGAATGGTACCATTCTCAGGGCCGCCATTGCTAGTGCATGGGTAGGTAATGCGGTAGAGAAGTGGGCAGACAACTTAATGGTTAATATTGATACTGTGGATAGAGATGAAGTTCTCCTCACCCTTGGCCACATCAAGGATGCTGCGGGATATTTTGTCAAAGCTATGAAGGATGTGGGTTTGCTCAGTTCCAGAGCCACCGCCATGGCGGTATCAGGGCGTAGAGCTTTATGGGTTCATCACTGGAATGCTGATGCTGAATCAAAGAGGATATTGAGACGCTCCCTTATAATGGGGATGCTCTTTTTGGTGACAAGTTGGATGCCCTTATATCCACAACTACTTCAGGAAAATCTGCATTTTTACCTTCTTCGTATGTTCCCCCTAAGAAAGGGTATCATTCTAACACCATGCAGTCCTTTCGGCCCAACAGGTACAAAAAGACGATAGGCAACCCCTTGTTTGCAGGCAGAGGTCGCGGTAGAGGAAGAAAACCTACCACACCCGCTTCTTCACAAGAACAGAAACCAGCAGCTGTTGCTGCTGCAAAGTCCTCAGCATGACGCTGGGGCTCACTTGCGGGAGGACGGTTGGGTGGGGGCTCGCTTACTGTTTTTCAGTCAACTTTGGAGTCGTTCTGATCTGGACCCTTGGGTGTTACAAATTGTTTCCCAGGGTCACAGGTTCGAATTCCAAGAACTTCCCCCACGCCGATTTTTTTATATCAACCTTGCCAGTTTCGGTACAAGACAGAACAAAGGTATTGGACGCAATAAAAAAATTGTGTCAAGACAAGGTAATTTCCTTGGTTCCCGAATTACAACAGAAAAAAGTTTTTTATTCAAGCCTCTTTGTGGTCCCGAAGCCGGACGGCTCGGTCAGACCAATTCTGAACCTGAAGTCTCTAAATCTATTTCTAAAACGATTCAAGTTCAAGATGGAGTCCCTGAGAGCGGTGATCTCCAGCTTGGAGGAGAAGGAATTTATGGTGTCAGTGGACATCAAGGATACTTATCTACATGTTCCCATCTGCCCTCCACATCAGGCGTACCTGAATTTTGCGGAACAGGACTGTCATTACCAATTCCAAACGTTACCTTTCGGTCTCTCCACGGCCCCAAGGGTATTCACCAAGGTGATGGCGGAGATGATGGTACTAATTCGCAAGAAAGGAGTCTACATAATTCCTTACCTGGACGATCTCCTCATAAAAGCGAGGTCCAGGGAGAAGCTAGTACAAGACGTTACTCTATCTCTGTCGGTGCTTCAACAACACGGATGGATCCTGAATTTTCCAAAATCTCAGTTGGAACCGTCAACGGGACTATCATTTCTGGGAATGATACTGGACACCGAGGTGCAGAGAATTTTCCTTCCAATGGAGAAAGCTCTACAAATCCAGGAAATGGTAAAACAAATTCTGAAACCTGCACGAGTGTCTCTTCACCAATGCATTCGCCTGCTGAGAAAGATGGTAGCGGCCTACGGGGCCCTACAATTTCGCTGATTCCATGCCAGGATTTTCCAGTGGGATCTCTTAGACCAGTGGTCCGGATCACACCTTCAGATGCATCAGAAGATAATTCTGTCAACAAGAACCAGGATTTCACTCCTGTGGTGGCATCAATCGTCTCACCTATTGGAGGGCCGCAGGTTCGGGATTCAAGATTGGGTCCTAGTGACCACGGATGCAAGCCTCCGTGGTTGGGGAGCAGTCATGAGAGGAGAAAGCTTCCAAGGAAGGTGGTCAAGTCAGGAGACGCTTCTTCATATAAACATTCTGGAGTTAAGAGCAGTGTACAACTGCCTTCAACAAGCAACGAATCTTCTCCACGATCTACCCATACAGATCCAGTCGGACAATGTGACAGCAGTGGCTCACATCAACCGTCAAGGAGGAACCAAAAGCAGAGCTGCGATGGCGGAGGTAACAAAGATACTCCTCTGGGCAGAAAGACATACAAGAGCTCTGTCAGCAATATTCATTTCAGGAGTGGACAACTGGGAAGCAGACTTCCTCAGCAGACACAATCTCCATCCAGGAGAATGGGGCCTGCACCAAGAGGTCTTTGCAGACCTGTCAAGACGTTGGGGCATCCCTCAAGTAGACATGATGGCTTCTCGTCTCAACAAGAAACTTCCGACATACTGTTCCAGGTCGAGAGACCCACAGGCAGTGGCGGTGGATGCTCTGGTAACCCAGTGATGTTCCGGTCAGTGTATCTGTTCCCTCCACTTCCTCTAATACCAAGGGTTCTTAAGCTGATCAGAATAACGAAGGTTCGGGCGATTCTCATCGCGCCAGATTGGCCAAGGAGGGCTTGGTATCCAGTTCTTCAGGATTTGCTCTTGGAGGACCCTTCCTCTTCGCGAAGACCTACTTCAGCAAGGCACGTTAGTTTATCAAGACTTACCGCGGCTACAATTTTTTACGACATGGCTGTTGAAAGCCAGATCCTAGCGTGTAAGGGTATTCCTAAGGCAGTCATCCCCACCCTTATTCTGGCTAGAAATGGGGTAACGTCCAAACATTACCATCAAATATGGAGAAAATATATCTCCTGGTGTGAATCCATGAAATCTCCTGCGGTGGATTGTAAATTGGGACGGCTTCTCCTTTTTCTGTAGGCAGGGGTGGATGCTGGTTTACAACTAGGGTCCATCAAGGTCCAAATTTCAGCTTTGTCCATTTTCTTCATGAAACAATTGGCTTCTCTTCCTGAGGTTCAGACATTCGTTAAAGGTGTTTTGCGCATCCAACCTCCTTTTGTGCCACCTGCGGCACCATGGGATCTAAATGTTGTGTTGCAGTTCCTAAAATCGGACTGGTTTGAACCCCGACAGGAGGTAGAGTTAAAGTTTCTCACTTGGAAAGTGATCATGCTGTTGGCCTTGGCATCAGGCAGACGTGTGTCTGAATTAGGAGCTCTTTCTCATAAGAGTCCTTATTTGATTTTTCACGAAGATAGAGCTGAACTACGGTCGCGTCAGCATTTTCTTCCTAAGGTTGTGTCTTCATTCCATATTAACCAACCGGTGGTCACGCCAGTGGCTTCTGACACCTCAGCTATTCCCAAGTCTTTGGATGTCGTCAGGGCTCTGAAGATTTGTGTCAAGAACGGCTAGATTACAGAAAACAGAGGCCTTGTCTGTCCTTTA
This sequence comes from Pseudophryne corroboree, assembly GCF_028390025.1. NCBI lineage: Eukaryota > Metazoa > Chordata > Amphibia > Anura > Myobatrachidae > Pseudophryne > Pseudophryne corroboree. Next base: position 389,891,277 of record NC_086448.1, on the reverse strand, counting down.
TGACCCCGCGAAAATTGGGTGTCTGGCCTCTAAGCAGACTATTGCTCGCTGGATCTGGGGTACGATTCAGCACGCTCATTCTAAGGCAGGATTGCCGATACTGACTTCGGTAAAGGCCCACTCCACGAGGAAAGTGGGTTCATCCTGGGCGACTGCCCGAGGTGTCTCGTCGTCATAAATTTGCCGATCAGCTATTTGGTCAGGTGCAAACACGTTTGCGAAGTTCTACAAGTTTGACACCTTGGCGGCTGACGACTTTGTTTGGTCAGTCAGTTTTGCAGGAACATTAGCATTTTCCCACCCGTACTGGGAGCTTTGGTACATCCCCATGGTACTAAATTGGACCCCAGCATCCTCTAGGACAGGGGTGGGGAACATCCGGCCCGCGGGCCGTATACGGCCCGCGAAGCCGTTTGGTCCGGCCCACCAGTTGGTGTCAGTGAGACGCTGCCGCTCAGTCCGGCGGCAGCGTGTCTCAGCTGTTAGAACAGGGAGACTGAGGAGAGCGCGGCTCTCGGGCGGCTGCGGCGGCGTGTATTACTTCAAACCAGCCGCCGGTCCGTGAGCCAATCGGAGCTCGCGGACCGGCAGCCAATCAGGAGCCGCGGCTGCCGGTCCGCGAGCTCTAATTGGCTCTCGAACCGGCGGCTGGTTTGAAGTAGTACACGCCGCCGCAGCCTGACATAGCCGCGCTCTCCTCCCTGCCCTGACCCGACAGCCGTGCTCTCCTCCGTGTCCCAAGGTAAGCAGCACGGAGGGGAGGGGGGAGGGCATCTGCATACCTGGCACTGTGGGGGGCATTTGTATACCTGGCACTGTGGGGGGCATTTGTATACCTGGCACTGTGGGGGGCATTTGTATACCTGGCACTGTGGGGGCATCTGTATACCTGGCACTGTGGGGGCATCTGCATACCTGGCACTGTGGGGGCATCTGTATACCTGGCACTGTGGGGGCATCTGTATACCTGGCACTGTGGGGGCATCTGTATACCTGGCACTGTGGGGGATTCTGTATACCTGGCACTGTGAGGGCATTTGTATACCTGGCACTGTGGGGGGCATTTGTACACCTGGCACTGTGGGGACATCTGTATACCTGGCACTGTGAGGGGCATTTGTATACCTGGAACTGTGGGGGGCATTTGTATACCTGGCACTGTGGGGGCAATTGTGGATCTGGCACCGCACTATTGGGGGCATATGTGTATCACGTCCCATTTTAACTGGCCACACCCATTTTTGGGCGCGTGCGCGCACAGCACCTCTAAGGGGCAGACCTACTGGGGGGGCAGGGTCATTTTTTAAGTTGAGAATTTTTGTATGGCCCCCGAAGAATTTTATAAATATCCGAATGGCCCTCGGTGGAAAAAAGGTTCCCCACCCCTGCTCTAGGACGTAAGAGAAAACAGGATTTTGATACCTACCGGTAAATCCTTTTCTCCTAGTCCGTAGAGGATGCTGGGCGCCCGCCCAGTGCTCAATTTTCCTGCAGAATTTTGATAACCGTTCTTACACAAGTGTTGTGTTTGTTTTTTACAGAGGTTGTCTGTATTGTTGTACATGCACGTTAGCATGGGTTATGTTATGGCCATGTTAGGAGGCATGTCTGTAGAGTGTGGGCTGGTGTGAATCTCGCCCTAGTTAATGTAAATCCTTCTCTCGAAGTTGTCCATCTCCTCGGGCACAGTTCCTGAACTGGGGTCTGGAGCAGGGGCGTGGAGGGAGGAGCCAGTTCACACTAGTTGAAAAGTCTTGAGGTGCTGAAGGCTCCTGCGGAGCAGTCTATACCCCATGGTACTAAAATGGACCCCAGCATCCTCTATGGACTAGGAGAAAAGGATTTACTGGTAGGTATCAAAATCCTGTTTTTTGAAGTATAAGAACACTGCGTTAATAGATAGGCCTGAGGTAATCCAATTAGCCCTGATAAATCACACTAATCGGGAATTATGCTTCGGGTGCCTCAGTATCCCGAAGCATAATCCGCAATAACCAGCAATAGACCCTTTTCTGCACGAAAACACCTGTGTCCAGGAATTTATCCCAGATCCCATCTGTTATCATCCGAAAATGGGTAATTTACCGCACAATTAAAATGGCCTTTAATTGGATAGCCCAATATACTATCGGACTATTTTATTACGTTTTTGCCGTCCGGTAAATTACCGCATGCAAATCTTCAATATAGAAATGTTTTTGGTGTTTTTTTTTTATTGCTCATTAATATAAGAACTTTTTCTTTGACAGAATACGTACACCAATGCTGACAAGTTGCTGGAAGCTGCTGAGCAACTGGCACAAACTGGGGAATGTGACCCAGAAGAAATATACCAAGCAGCTCATCAATTAGAGGACCGAATCCAAGATTTTGTCAGACGGGTTGAGCAGCGAAAGATTTTATTAGACATGTCTGTTTCACTTCACTCACATGTTAAAGAGGTATGTACAAATAGTGACTGATAGAACTATGTCTAATCCTTCTAATCCTGCTCTGCACATATTGAATAACCTAAATTGCAAAACTGGGCAAAACTTTAATCCTAAAAATCTACAACTGAAAGCATTTATTAAACCAGGTCACTATAAGATTTTTACAGTTGTCACTCCAAAATTTTAGTAATTATAGGAGCAGCAGGTCTTTCAACACCTTGTGGCTTTTATTGTAATGTGAAATTAATTGCCCAGCAGAGTTTTATTTTTCGGGTGGTCTTCAGGTTGCCGAATGTCGGGATCCCGGCGCACAGTATACAGGCGCCGGAATCCCAACACCTGGCATACCGGCAGATATTCTCCCTCGTGGGGGTCCACGACCCCCCTGGAGGGAAAATAAATAGCGTGGCGCACGTAGCGCGCCACCGAGCTTGCAAGGGGCTCATTTGCGCTCGCCACGCTGTTGGTATGCCGGCGGTCGGGCTCCCAGCGCCGGTATGCTGGTCGCAGGGAGCCCAGCCACCGTCATACCATACTACACCCTTATTTTTCTAATAGTATGTAGTTTTCATACCTTTCCATCGAAGAGCTTTATGATTTGTATCCACAGAAAAAATAGAAAATGTAGGTGCACACTCTAAACAGTAACGGCCTTATTCAGGTTTGTTAGCAAACCAAAAAAACATGCTAATGACCAAAGACCATGCTGCACTGCAGGTGGGGGGGATGTAACGTGTGCAGAGAGAGTTAGATTTGGGTGGGGCGAGTTCAAACTGAAATCTAAATTGCAGTGTAAAAATAAAGCAGCCTTAATTTACTATGCACAGAAACAATATAACCCAACCAAATCTGTCAGACACTGCTAGATGACTGGCTCCGGGGCTTCTGGGTTGTTCAGTTTCTCTAGCAGCGTGACCAGCGCATCAAAGAAAAAAATAACTGGCCAGACAAACAGTGAGCGACAGAGTAAACCAAGTGAGTGTCTGCAGTGGAGCGGGATGCTCAGCAAAAGGTTTCCAAGAGACCTAGCCGGCACATCCCCTCACCAGGCAGCGACCAACTTGGAGCACGGCGCAAGCCCCAGGAGTTGCCCGTAAAGGGACTACCCATTGGAACAGGAATGGCGTCTGCAGCAAATCAGTCTGGAGCCCCTGCCAGTATCCCTGAGCGACTTTCGTCCCACCGCCAGAAGAGGACAACCCAGGGACAACATCGCCTGCAACGATAGCGATTGGAAGTCATCCTATATTAGACTCCTCACATTGTAGAGATACGGAAAGCCAGTCTCTACTCCCTTTTTCTGCAGCGGGGTACACTGTGTTCCACAGGAAAACATTAAGGTATAGAGTGGATCTTGATCCAGAGGCACCAAGTGGCTAAAGCTTTATGCTGTCCCAGGATGTATTGGGGCCTCCTCTGTAACCCTACCTCCAGGCATTGTGAGTTCAGTTTTGAGTTGGTGCCTATAGCAGCAGGTCACCGAACAGGAGGGCTGCACTGGGCAGCTCTGAAAAAGTTTGTTTTTTTTTTGACAGAAAATTTCTTCAAGACTGGGCTGTCAGCACTGTATGTCATCACCTCCCAAGTGGCGTGGCATTCTCCCACTGCTCAGTTCCCGGGTGCTTGCGGTGAAGACGCTACAGCTTTAGGCACATGGTCGCAGACGCTCTCCTAGTTTGCGTGGCTGCTACGGGGAGGAGGTAAGAGGGTCCCCCAGGCGGGTCCCGCCACAAAATCGCGTTCCTGATTGCAGTCTTGGGAAACGGACTGCGACGCTGGCGTGGACACTGTCACCGAGCAGGGACCCCACTATATCTGCCATGGCATAGGAGTACAGGTCGGTTGTACTAACGCCCCTATTGATAAGGCTCCGTAGTACTGGTGGTGAGGTCCAGCATAGGGGAGTCGGCGCTTGACCTGTAGACTCTCCCCGGCCCAGGGCGACATATACTGCAGATTTTTCCACTCTGGATCTTCCTCACACTGTCCCGCACTCCCTGCATGAGACACTGGGCACCATCCTAGGAGTATAGATGAGGCTAGTCTCTGGGACTGCAGGGCAAGGTCTCCCTTGTAGAGCCACCTGTATCCAGCACAGACTATACAAACACTTGAACTTGAGTATTCTACATGTCTCTATACAGACAGTGTTAGTTAAGAAAAAGTGTACCAAATACAGAATATATTGTACCAGTATTCTGATCTATACCTCCGGTCTAGGAGCGCGCTGTGATAGATATATATATATATATATATATATATATATATATATATATATAATGTGGAAACAATGGGGAGGGAACAAGCACCTAATAGTGTAGTAATTTCAAATAATAGATTGACAATGTAGATGGTACCCATACCAGATTTTGGTATATACAGCAGCCTGTAGTCAGATCATTAATGAAGCAGCTCCTGAGGCGTATTTTAACTCTCAAAGAGAAACCGAAAACATAGAAATAGTGTAATACAGTTACGGTGGGTAGGTTAGCAGGGTAATGCTTATCTGTGTACCTTGAAGCGAAAGTAATCTTGCATGTAACAACAAGGGGCCTTGTAATTTCCTCTTATAGCAAAAACTTCCGGCAACAATTCTGGATCTCCAAGACAGAGAGAGGACTATATAGTGTAGTATTGTTTGTCACCAAATGGCACACCAAACAATTATGCCTTTACCTTAGAAACAATAGTAATCCTGCATGTAATAGAACCAAGCCTTGTAATTTCCTCTTACGGGAGAACCTTCCTGTAACAATTCTAGGTCTCAAAGACAGAGAAAGGACTGCTTAGTGTAGTACTGTTGTCACGAATGGCAGATGTACATACCTACATATACCTACATATCCCTACATCTACATACCTCCATATCCCTACATCTACATACCTGCACAATTTCAGGCCTTACCTTTTGGTCTGACCACGGCTCCACGAATTCTCACCAAGGTCTGGCGGTTATGATGGCTCTCCTTCGCCGTCGGGGCATGGGCATCAAGATCCTACCTTATCTGGACAATCTGTTGATCCTGGCAACCTGAACAGAGGTTCTCCTTCGTCATCTGGAACTGACGGTCCAATTCCTACAAGCCCATGGGTGGCTCATCAACTGGAAGAAATCCTCCCTGGTCCCTGCTCAGAGCATGCTGAACCTGGGAACGTTGTTGGACACACACAGGCAGCAGTTGTTTTTGTCTCCGGACAAAGTCCGGAAACTTCAGGACAAAATAAGACACTTCCTATCTCGCCCACATGTGTCGATACACTCGTTGATACACTCGTCGATGCAAGTACTGGGCCTCATGGTGTCGACTTTCGACATGGTAGAGTACACTCAATTTCACTCCCGCCCTCTCCAGAAGTTGATTCTCTCCAAATAGGACGGCTTGACCCACTGGATCAGGACTCGCATGATCTCCCTAACTCCGGATGTTCGCCTGTCTCCATCCTGGTGGCTCCCGTATCAGCGATTGGACAGGGGTCATCCCTTCTGGATCTCCAACTGGGTCCTTCTGATGACAGATGCCAGTTTGAGGGGTTGGGGTGCAGTATTGGAGCAACACTCTATTCAGGGTCGGTGGACCAGGGAAGAGTCTCTCCTCCCGATAAACATTCTGGATCTGCGAGCAGTGTTCAATGCACTTTAATTATCCCTGCCTTGGATACAGGACAGGCCTGTTCAAGTACAGTCAGACACCACCACCCGGGTGGCGTACATAAATCATCAAGGCGGCACTCGAAGCCGCATGGCAATGAGGGAAGTGTCAAGGATACTTCAGTGGGCAGAACGCCATCTGTCATCCATATCGGCAGTGTTCATTCCGGGAGTCCTCAGCTGGGAAGCGGACTTCCTCAGTCGTCAGGACGTACACGCCGGAGAGTGGAGCCTTCATCCAGAAGTATTTCAACTAGTGGACAAGTGGGGCCTACCAGATGTAGACCTGATGGCATCTCGACACAATCACAAGGTTCTGGTCTTCGGTGGAAGAACAAGGGATCTTCAAGCAGCGTTCGTGGTCACACTGGCTATTCCATGGAATTTTCGGCTGCCGTAGATGTTCCCTCCGGTGTCACTCCTGCCCAGGGTAATAAGGAAGTTCAAGCAAGAAGGATGAATCCTACTTCTGCTCGCTCCAGCGTGGCCCAGACGGCATTGGTTCTCAGACCCTACAGGGTTTCTCGATAGAGTGTCCTGTTCTACTTCCACAACGCACAGACATTCTCGTTCAGGGCCCTTGTGTTTACCAGGATTTGACCTGACTGGCTTTGACGGCGTGGTTCTTGAAGCTTCCGTTCTAAAGGCCAAAGGTTTTTCTGAGGCGGTCTTTAAAACTATGTTGAAGGCCCGTAAACCCACTTCGGCTCGGATTTAATATAGGGTATGGAATTCTTATTTCACATGGTGTGCTGCTAAGAATGTTGACGTATTCAAGTTCAGTACTGCCAATCTGTTGGCCTTTCTCCAACAGGGCCTGAACTTAGGCTTGAGTCTGGCCTCCCTCAAGGTACATATTTCGGCCTTTTCAATTTGGTTTCAGAGAAAGATTGCAACTTTGCCTGATGTTCATACTTTCACTCAGTGTGTTCTCCAAATTCAACCTCCCTACGTGCCTCCTGTGGCTCCTTGGGATTTGTTGTTTGTTTTGAACGCCTTATAAGAGGCTCCTTTTGAACCCCTAGGGTTGGTGGACCTTAAATGGCTTACTCTTAAGGTCTTGTTTTTGGTGGCTATTGCCTCTGCTAGACGAGTTTCAGATTTGGGTGCCTTATCCTGTCGGTCACCTTATCTGATTTTTCACTGTGACTGGGTGGTTCTTAGGACCTGCCCTGGTTATATGCCTAAGGTGGTGTCTTCTTTCCACCTTAACCAAGAAATTGTGGTTCCAGCATTTACCTCTCCAGGTTTGTCATCCAAAGAGAAGTCTTTGGATGTGGTACGGGCTCCTCGTATTTATTTGAAAAGAACGGAGTCGGTTCGGAAATCTGACTCTGTTTGTTCTTTTTGGTTTTCGCAAACGTGGCTGGCCTGCTAATATTCACCTCTTGGCCAGATGGATTAGAATGGTGATTGCACATGCTTATGTTCAGGCTGGCCTTCCAGCTCCTTATACCATTAAAGCCCATTCTACTCGGTCGGTTGAACTTTCTTGGGCGGCCCGCCGTGGTGCGACCCTTGAACAATTGTGCAACGCGGCTACATGGTCCTCAGTGAACACGTTCATAAAGTTCTACACCTTCGATACTTCCGCCCAGGATGCTTCCTTTGGACGCCGGGTTCTTATGCCCGCTACAGTGTGTCCCCTCCCATGGGGAACTGCTTTAGGACATCCCCGATGTTATTGCCTGTGGAATTCAGTGTACCCTGCTGCAGAAAAGGAGATTTATGGTAAGAACTTACCCTTGTTATATCTCTTTCTGCGAGGTACAGTGGATTCCACAGAGCGCCCACCCTGATGCACTTAGCTTCTTCTTGTTTTTATGGCATTAGCTGCTGGTACCTTCTCCTGTCGTGAGAATGTGGTTATCTGTGGCTACTAACTGTTGTCGTCTCTTCTCTACATGCTACTGCATTGGACTGGTTAACAAAACTAAGCTCTTGTGTCTGGAGGCGAGGTTATAGAGGAGGCGGCGCTATGCATCTTCGGAACAGTCAAAGTTTTTAGCTTGTTTGTGCCTCGGATCAAGATCCTACTCTACACCCCGATGTTATTCCCTGTGGAATCCAGTGTACCTCGCAGAAATATTTACCAAAGGTAAGTTCTTACCATAAATCTCCTTATATCATATATATTTTAGAAACTTTAACGAAATAAGGAATAAAAGGATAAAATGTGTAAGAAGAAAAAAAGTATGTGGTTAAAATAAAATGCAGCACAATGAGAGCCTCTGTGTAATAGTACAGGTTGAGTATCCCATATCCATATATTCCGAAATACGGACTTTTTTGAGTGAGAGTGAGATAGTGAAACCTTTATTTTTTGATGTCTCAATGTACACAAACTATGTTTAATACACAAAGTTATTAAAAATATTGTATTAAATGACCTTCAGGCTGTGTGTATAAGGTGTGTATATGAAACATAAATGAATTGTGTGAATGTAGACACACTTTGTTTAATGCACAAAGTTATAAAAAATATTGGCTAAAATGACCTTCAGGCTGTGTGTATAAGGTGTATATGTAACATAAATGCATTCTGTGCTTAGACTTAGGTCCCATCACCATGATATCTCACTATGGTATGCAATTATTCCAAAATACGGAAAAATCCGATATCCAAAGTACCTCTGGTCCCAAGCATTTTGGATAAGGGAGACTCAACCTGTAATACGTTTATGTGAACCTGTGTCTTATTTGTGGATATTATCTGTGAATATTTGTTATTGATTGCTGTTCAGCTTACATTGTTTCACTTCTACAATCCACAGTACACTTTTACAGTTTAATATCATAATGGATACATGGCATGTGTGACAGGTTGTTACATTCATTTCCGCTCATTGAATGTTTGAAGACTGTGTCTATTTTTAGATGCACTATCGTTATTATGTCTAACGCATCAAACAGAAATACTGGTACGGGCAAAACAGTATGCAGATATCCTATTATTCCCTGTAGTTATTCTACACGGTTCAATAAATAGTCTATGTCCTAAAATATGGGCAAAGGATAGAAATATGAATGGTATCTTTCTATTGATATTCAAATTATTTTCTCCAGCGGTAATGTTTTCAAATAATGTACAAGTATGATCCCCTGGTATGTATATAGTTGCACTACAACAATATTATTAATGCCCACATATATATTCATGATAATTTGTGTATACTGGTATCACAGATGTCGGTAATAAGGTCAATATTGGACAAATAATCAATGATTGCACACTGTAAGTTGACACCCTTTGTGTTCCGTCTCCAATCATTATATGGAAAGGTCTCTCGCTGCGGGTAAACGGACAGTCACTATTGGATTATATTCCTTGAATTGGCAGTAGCCTACATTTATCTAATGTGAGTGAGCAGGCTGTCGTAGCTGTAATCAGCAACATCCCACACGTGTATCACAAGTTTACAGTTCTGTATCTAAGTCACATATCCTGGGTTTTCCTCCCATTTTAAATCAGAAAACATGATTACACCTCGTTTCACTTAGGTATAAATTAAAATGGAAAATTCAGAGTTTAATACTGCTGGTGTGTTTGTAAGTGTTTGTTTTGGGATATTGGGCTCACTCTATGGACTTTACAGTGTGAGCCGGAAACATTGACAATGTGAACCTGGATAGCAGCACCGCTGATATGTTTGTCAGCGTCTCCTGCGCTGCTCTCACTACACACAGTGAATACAATACCCCTTCGGGAATAGGACACACTTTTCATTATGTCATGTAATATACATTCACAGAGGACTCCTCATGTTCGCAGCTAGCCTGATACATGTTTCGCAATTTGCTTTCTCAGAGGCAAATGGCCTCTGAGAAATGTCTAACCGTTAATACAATAGACTCAAATAGTACAGCATATACAGATGCAAACGAAAGTGTTACAGTATGGTCTATAGATGTTAGGGATAAGTAAGCATCCAAATCCCGTAGTATTAAGTATAATGGGGAGATTTAAAAGCTCCTCACTAAGTTCCTGGATGCCAAATCACCGTCCTTAGTATCTCTGTACAGTATTTTCTATTTGAGTACTAAATAGCACGAACAGCTTGTAACGTACAGCAACAAGTGTTATCTTTATAAGTATAATGGGGAGAGATAAAAGCTCCTCCCTAAGTTCCTGGATGCCAAATCACTATCGTTTATATCTATGTACAGTATTTTCTATTTGAGTACTAAATGGCACGAACAGCTTGTAACATACTCTGCTGTAATGGCTACAGTGGAAAGTGTTCTCTTCATAAGTATAATGGGTAGAGATATAAGCTCCTCTCTAAGTTCATGGATGCCAAACCAGAGTGATTATCTCTGTACAGTATTTTCTATCTAGCCAGAAACCTCGCATCTCGTGGAAGCTGGACGGACAACTGCAGGGGACCCGACACATGGTTGCTTGCCGTTTCCCTTTGTGATGTCACATAAACTAGTGGTTTGCCCCGAAAGCCAAGAGTCTCCTCTTTTGTATGGTACCAGTCCAGAGTCTCTGGAATACCCAGAACCAGAGATATCAGCATGCACAGTGGACCCATTTTCCCATAGACTATAATGGGCTCGTTAATTCAAACCCACCATGGGTTCCGACACTTGCCATGAGCTTTGGGGGGGGGGGGGGGGTCATAGAAACTTGGGGTTGGTATCTTCTGGTAGCTAATTATCTCCCCTACCTTACAATTTGATTCTGAGCAGATTGGAACCCCAGAACTGGAGCTATTAAGCTTTAAGCCCACTTTAATTGAATTTTATTTAATAGCTCACATAAACCAAACATCAATGGACCATTGCTTTAACACGTTCGTTTGTGTCTGTACACATTTTTATTTGTTGATTTATTGGTTTCTTTTTTTAGGTCGTGACAAACAATATTTTCGACAGAGTCTCTGAACTCCGCTGGTTAATCCCCACCTCCCTTCTCACCCTTCCACCTCCCCTTTATGCAGTTAAGGGACTTGGATGCTCATAACACAAAACACTGTATTAAGCCACCACCTCCCCCTACCGCCATCCCCTTTCCCCCTTCCCCCTGGGAGCCTGCACAGTTCATACAGTAGACAGGTTACAATAAATGTACAACACAATACTGTACTGTTTATGAAAATCAGAGAACTGCAGTTGCTTTGATAGATGTGAAATGATAAATTGATAAATGGTACAGTAGCAGTGGTTCCTTCTCATAAAGTACAACACAGATTCTCTATCGCCGATGATCTACAGTACTGTGTTGCTTGAGCAGTTAATTGCATCAGGATACACTCATTTATAATTATTGGTATGCCTATGGGTGCTCATTACCACTGTATATTTTAGATAGTGGAATGAGTCGCTCATGCAGATGTACCCTGATTTATATGAAACCTGTGTGCACCCTTCCATTAAATGTATTACAATAGATTACACAGGAAAAAAAATGAATAAAGTTAATGTCAGGGGAAAAAAAAATTATAGATTGGCACTCTGGCAATCGAACCCGGGACTCTCGCCATGGGAGGTGGGAGTCTTCATCGCTAGCCGACGTCGCTGCATAGAAGAAACATAAGTTCATGTGTAAAAGTAATTCAATCAGCGATACCTTCCCATTTGATAGTCGGTTATCTACCTTTTAACATTAGCTATATACTAATACCGTGTAGCCGTAATGGCCGCTAAACCACGTGCACGTGATACGCACTCCGTACTCTATTTGCGTATGAAGGCCTCACACGTGGTACGCAAATTACGTACACACGCTACGCTGGGTGTACCCAATACACACAGCGAGCGTACACACGGACAGCAACCTTTATAAACTTTAAACACAGAATATGTTCACACTGTATACCTTGGTACTGTAACACTGTAATTATATAACGCTACTAGACCTTCTTAATATAAAAGCTGCTTGAGCGATTGAGACGCTCCGAATACCCTCAGTAATGTAATAAACACACAATACCTTGCTAAGGCTCCAAAACCTTTACTAACGAGATATAGTTATGCAAAAAGGGAAAATACAATTAATATCTTATACACTACAGGCTAACATCAATATCTAACAGAATAACTACACGTAAATATACAATAGCGTCACAATCCTAACACTAACAGAGAGAGAGAGAACGTGGCAAAATACAGTCAGAGAATAAGGGTGGTCACAGAGAGAACTTACACACCGGGGAATGATCGCTGCGCAGTCCTGGTCACCAGCTCCCTAGTTAGTCAATGATGAAAACCTTTTGTGGAGAGTAGACTGAGCTGATCCAGTCTGGCTGTTCCTTATATACACTGCATACAGTACACTACAAAGGGACCTATATCTCATTGTTCATTGGACACAGGAATCTGTCTTCACATTACAACAAAAGGTCATAGGTTTGTTTGAACAGGTGGGCTGTGACTATTCCAGACTGCTCAGGTGGGAGGGAATCTCAGGATTCCCAACACATGGACAATGAATCGCAAATACAGTAAATGTCCAGGAACTACTTATAGACATAACTATACGCAGGAGCAATTAATCTCTACCTAACCAGCACCGGATTGTTTCTAATAAAATACTCTTCGGTTAGGTACCAAACACCATCGCTCAGACCCTATCTGACCCTTCGTATCATGCAAAGAGGAATTCCTTTGTTCATGAACCAGTTATACTAAACAAACTTACAGTTATTATTAAGAGGACCATTACCTATAAAACATACTATTCGGATTAACTATGTAACGATCGAGTCGCCCACCTGACGCACACAAACTCTACCGTAAATGCACATACCACGCGCCTGAGCGCACGACCGTGGAGGCGCCGTCACGCAACTGCGAATATGCGCACGCACGGGAGAGAATGTGCAAGCGCATGGGTTAATATATGGCAACGTGCAGCATGATATTTTTCGACTGACACATTGGTGTGTGTTTATGCTGTTAGGGGACTGGGACGCTCATGTGCAAAACACAGTATTTTCCACCACCAGGGCCGGCGCCACCATTAGACAGCTTTAGGCAGCTGCCTATTGGCATCAGCCACTGGAGGGCGGCGCCACGTGCTGCAGACGAATGCTTCTTCTATTATTAGCTGTGCTCCTCGTCTTCCTTAAAAGACCAGGACCAGCGATGCCGCAGCCGCCCATCAGTTAATAGCCAACACTGACAGCGTGAGTGAGTGTGTCCTATCAGCTCTACATCTTGTAAAGTAAGCTGGCTCTAGTTACAAATAGCACTCCTCCCTCTGCAATCCTCCCCGAGCCGCCCGCCCCTCCCCCCAAACCCACGATAGCCTTCAGCATTTCCCAAGCCACAATAATATTAGTATCCTCCTTTTATATTCAGCCTCTCCCCCCTGCAATTGCCTGCCGCATATTCTCTCCCCCTTCCCTACCCTTCATGACCACCCCCACGCTGAGCACATTGACCAGCTGTCTACTTAAGATTTAGTGATTGCCCCCACATTCTATTCCTCTACCCTTCAGGAACACCCCCCCCCATTCCCCGCTGAGAAAACTGATCACTGTCACAGTCAAGTTAAACTGACGTTGAAGACTTATTTCACGGTGAGAGGACACGGCTCGTGTGGCTACCAATGGGATCAACAGTTGTATCCTGTATTAGCGCTCAGGGCCGTATGTGAATGGGAGAACTCCAGAGGGATCCCCAGTGCTCGCCGGTGACAGGCAGGAGTAGCCATACAACAAGCCGTCGTCCTCATTAAGCCGATACACCCAGGGATGCCCGGATAGCGACGATCTCCTCTCACATTGGAATAGGTCCCCAATGTCGTGATAGAGTGAGTAACTGCATTTTGCACGGCCCGTTATCATACAAATCTACCTGCAGTCATTAATGGTATACCTGTGATTACGAACATATTAAGTCGTCCATGCAGGACTCCCACTCATTGATAATACGATCTTCTGTTTGCTGGACTCCAGTCTCGAACCGATCTCTTTACACCTGGCATCAATTTTAATTATTTATTTATTCTGGGACTATAGCAGTCTTTAATACACACACTCATGAAATGAACTGTAACATAGTAACATAAACTAAGCCAACATCTTCTGCTACAATTTAGTCCTATTGTTACTTTTCTTGTATCTATTAAGCGTTGCTTGCCATATTTAGCATTGTGCATCTTTAAAGTGTGATTTCAGGAGCACATGTTGTATATAATAAATTGTTATTTTTATAGAACCGCTGGCATTGTTGTTGTTTATGATGGCTCTTTAGCCCGAACCTTTTATACAATTTATTTTATACAGATAGTTTGCAATTAGATAGGGAGGCATTGAAGGTTATGTGGGTTGGTCCGGAGCTTATAAGAACCTGCCTCCATACTTTCATCTGAGGGATTTGGAAGTGTGTGTGTGTGGGAGGGTTTCATGAAGTTTTGCCTAGTGTGCCGAGAAATCTTGCATCGGCCCCGTCCACCGCCTACCCTTACCCCCCCCATGCCCCTTCTCCCCTGGCAGCCTACACAGTTCATACAACAGACAGGAAGGGAGGTCAGGTTACACTAAATGTGCAACACAATACTACAGTATACTGTATTCCTTTCACACATTAGTTGTGTCTGCATACACAAGTGTTTTAACATGTTCGTTTGCATCTATATAAACTTTTTTTTTTCTCATACGTCCTAGAGGATGCTGGGGACGACATCAAGACCATGGGTTATAGACGGGATCTGCAGGAAACATGGGCACTCCAAAGACTTTTCGTTGGGTTTGAACTGGCTCCTCCCTCTATGCCCCTCCTCCAGACCTCCGTTTTAGAAATGTGCCCAGGTCGACTGGATGCACTCTGAGGAGCTCTACTGAGTTTCTCTGAAAAGACTTATGTTAGGTTTTTTATTTTCAGGGAGATCTGCTGGCATCAGACTCCCTGCTTCGTGGGACTGAGGGGGCAGAAGCAGAACCAACTTCCTCAGAGTTTCAATGCTGTGTTTCTGGCTGACAGGACATCATTAGCTCCTGAAGAGAACTGAACGCTAGCCGTGTCTAGATGCTCACTCCCACAGCGCTCCGTCACCCCCCCTCACAGAGCCATAAGTCAGAAGACAGGTGAGTATGAGAAGAATGATCTTCAATCAAGTAAGTGACGGCTGAGGTGCGGCGTGGCTTGGGGGAGCGCAGCGCACCATTGCTGCCCACACACACAGGCACTGCAGGGTGCGGGGCATGGGGGGCTGGGCACCCCGGGCAGCAAGAAAAATACCTCAAACTGGCTAAAAGGGGGCATAAGATGCTGCTGGCACAGCCCTACCCCCGCCAGTATAAATATTGTCATGGATACTGAGGGGCGGAGCTTCTTCCTCAGGCAGCCAGCACACTACTCCGCACCATTTTATGTCTCTCTCCTCAGGCTGCAGAGAACACGCTGGTCCTCTCCTCCACTTCTGACAAGTACAGGGTGCTATAAAGGGGGGGAACAAAGCGATTGTGGTGCATTTGATAGTGTATATTACTATTTCTCTAACGTCCTAAGTTTATGCTGGGGACTCCGTAAGGACCATGGGGAATAGCGGCTCCGCAGGAGACTGGGCACATCTAAAGAAAGCTTTAGGACTAACTGGTGTGCACTGGCTCCTCCCCCTATGACCCTCCTCCAAGCCTCAGTTAGATTTCTGTGCCCGACGAGAAGGGTGCACACTAGGGGCTCTCCTGAGCTTCTTAGTGAAAGTTTTAGTTTAGGTTTGTTATTTTCAGTGAGACCTGCTGGCAACAGGCTCACTGCATCGAGGGACTAAGGGGAGAAGAAGCGAACTCACCTGCGTGCAGAGTGGATTGGGCTTCTTGGCTACTGGACATTAGCTCCAGAGCGACGATCACAGGCCCAGCCTGGATGGGTCCCGGAGCCGCGCCGCCGGCCCCCTTACAGAGCCAGAAGAGCGAAGAGGTCCGGAAAAATCGGCGGCAGAAGACGTTCCTGTCTTTAATAATATAGCGCACAGCACTGCAGCTGTGCGCCATTGCTCTCAGCACACTTCATACTCCGGTCACTGAGGGTGCAGGGCGCTGGGGGGGGGCGCCCTGAGACGCAATAAAACATGATAAAAATACCTTACATGGCAAAAAATACATCACATATAGCTCCTGGGCTATATGGATGCATTTAACCCCTGCCAGAATATACAGAAAAACGGGAGATAAGGCCGCCGAAAAGGGGGCGGAGCCTATCTCCTCAGCACACTGGCGCCATTTTCCCTCACAGCTCAGTTGGAGGGAAGCTCCCTGGCTCTTCCCTGCAGTCACTACACTACAGAAAGGGTTAAAAAAAGAGAGGGGGGCACTAATTAGGCGCAGTATTAAAACATACAGCAGCTATAAGGGGAAAAACACTTATATAAGGTTATCCCTGTATATATATATATATATATAGGGCTCTGGTGTGTGCTGGCATACTCTCCCTCTGTCTCCCCAAAGGGCTAGTGGGGTCCTGTCCTCTATCAGAGCATTCCCTGTGTGTGTGCTGTGTGTCGGTACGTTTGTGTCGACATGTATGAGGAGAAAAATGATGTGGAGACGGAGCAGAGTGTCTGTAACAGTGATGTCACCACCTAGGGGGTCGACACCTGAGTGGATGTACTGTTGAAAATTACGTGACAGTGTCAGCTCTGTATAAAAAAAAAACAGTGGTTGACATGAGACAGCCGGCTACTCAGCTTGTGCCTGTCCAGACGTCTCATAGGCCGTCAGGGGCTCTAAAGCGCCCGTTACCTCAGATGGCAGATACAGACGCCGACACGGATACTGACTCCTGTGTCGACGGTGAAGAGACAACCGTGATTTCCAGTAGGGCCACACGTTACATGATTGAGACAATGGAAAATGTTTTATACATTTCTGATAATACGAGTACCACCAAAAAGGGGTATTATGTTCGGTGAGGGAAAAACTACCTGTAGTTTTCCTGAATCTGAGAAATAAAATGAGGTGTGTGATGATGCGTGGGTTTCCCCCCGATAACAATTGATAATTTCTTAAAGTATTGGTGTATACCCTTTCCCGCCAGAGGTTAGGGTGCGTTGGGAAACACCCCCTAGGGGGGATAAGGCGCTCACACGCTTGTAAGAACAAGGGCTCTACCCTCTCATGAGATGGCCACCCTTAAGGATCCTGCTGATAGAAAGCAGGAGGGTATCCAAAAATGTATTCACACACATACTGGTGTTATACTGCGACCAGCAATCGCCTCAGCCTGGAGGTGCAGTGCTGGGTTGGCATGGTCGGATTCCCTGACTGGAAATATTGATATCCTAGATAAGGATAGTATATTATTGCCTATAGAGCATTTAAAGGATGCATTTCTATATATGCATGATGCACAGCGGAATATTTGCCGACTGGCATCAAGTATAAGTGCGTTGTCCAATTCTACCAGTAAAATGGTCAGGTGATGCGGATTCCAAACGGCATTTGGAAGTATTGCCTTTGAAAAGGGACATTTGGGGTCGGTCTTTTAGACCTGGTGGCCACGGCAACAACTGGGAAATCCACGTTTGTACCCCAGGTCGCCTCTCAAAATAAGACGCCGTATTATCAGGCGCAGTCCTTTGTTGGCAAGCGGACAAAAGGTTCCTCTTTTCTGCTCGTGACAGGGAGAGGAAAAAGGCTGAAGAGATTAGCCAGTTCCCAGGAACAGAAACCCTTTCCCGCCTCTGCCAAGCCCTCAGTATGACGCTAGGGCCTTACAAGCTCAGGCACGGTGGGGGCCCGTTCTCAATGAATTTCAGTGCGCAGTGGGCTCACTCGCAAGTAGACCCCTGGATCCTTCAGGTAATATCTCAAGGGTACATATTGGAATTCGAGACGTCTCCCCCTCGCCGTTTCCAAAAGTCGGCTTTACCGACGTCTCCCTCTGACAGGGAGGCAGTTTTGGAAGCCATTCACAAGCTGTATTCCCAGCAGGTGATAATCAAGGTACCCCTCCTGCAACAGGGAACGGGGTATTATTCCACACTATTGTGGTACCGAAGCCAGACGGCTCGGTGAGACCGAATCTAAATCTAAAATCTTTGAACACTTACATACAGAGGTTCAAATTCAAGATTGAGTCACTCAGAGCAGTGATTGCGAACCTGGAAGAAGGGGACTACATGATGTCTCGGGACATCAAGGATGCTTACCTTCATGTCAAAATTTACCCTTCTCACCAAGGGTACCTCAGGTTATGGTACAGAACTGTCACTATCAGTTCAGACGCTGCCGTAGGGATGGTCCACGGCACCCCGGGTCTTTACCAAGGTAATGGCCGAAATGATATCCCTTCGAAGGAAGGGAATTTTAGTTATCCCTTACTTGGACGATTCCCTGATAAGGGTAAGATCCAGGGAACAGTTGGAAGTCGGTGTAGCACTATCTCAGGTAGTGTTGCGGCAGCACGATTGGATTCTCAATATTCCAAAATCGCAGCTGGTTCCGACGACTTGTCTTCTGTTTCCTAGGGATGTTCCTGGACACAGTCCAGAAAAAAGGTGTTTCTCCCGGAAGAGAAAGCCAGGGAGTTATCCGAGCTAGTCAGGAACCTCCTAAAACCGAACCAAGTCTCAGTGCATCAATGCACAAGGGTTCTGGGTAAAAATGGTGGCTTCCTACGAAGCAATCCCATTCGTTAGATTCCACGCAAGAACTTTCCAGTGGAACCTACTGGACAAATGGTCCGGGTCGCATTTTCAGATGCATCAGCGGATAACCCTGTCACCAAGGACAAGGGTGTCCCTCCTGTGGTGGTTGCAGAGTGCTCATCTTCTAGAGGGCCGCAGATTCGGCATTCAGGACTGGGTCCTGGTGACCACGGATGCCAGCCTGCGAGGCTGGGGAGCAGTCACACAGGGAAGGAATATCCAGGGCTTAGGGTCAAGCCTGGATACATCACTTCACATAAATATCCTGAAGCTAAGGGCCATTTACAATGCTCTAAGCTTAGCAAGACCTCTGCTTCAAGGTCAGCCGGTGTTGATCCAGTCGGACAACATCATGGCAGTCACCCACGTAAACAGACAGGGTGGCACAAGAAGCAGGAGGGCAATGGCAGAAGCTGCAGGGATTCTTCGCTGGGCGGAAAATCATGTGATAGCACTGTCAACAGTATTCATTCTGGGAGTGGACAACTGGGAAGCAGACTTCCTCAGCACGACCTCCACCCGGGAGAGTGGGGACTTCACCCAGAAGTCGTCCACATGATTAAAAAACTCGACAGGTATTGCGCCAGGTCAAGAGACCCTCAGGCAATAGTTGTAGACGCTCTGGTAACACCGTGGGTGTACCAGTCAGTGTATGTGTTCCCTCCTCTGCCTCTCATACCCAAGGTACTGAGATTGATAAGATGGAGAGGAGAAAGCACTATATTCGTGGCTCCGGATTGGCCAAGAAGGACTTGGTAACCGGAACTTCAAGAGATGCTCACGGAGGATCCGTGGCCTCTACCTCTAAGAAGGGACCTGCTCCAGCAAGGACCCTGTCTGTTCCAAGACTTACCGCGGCTGCGTTTGACGGCATGCCGGTTGAACACTGGATCCTGAAGGAAAAAAGGCATTCCGGATGAAGTCATCCATATCCTGATCTAAAGCCAGGAAGGATGTAACCGCAAAAACATTATCACCGCAATTGGCGAAAATATGTTGCGTAGTGCGAGGCCAGTAAGGCCCGACGGAGGAAATTCAACTGGGTCGATTCCTACATTTCCTGCAAACAGGAGTGTCTATGGGCCTGAAATTGGGGTCCATTAAGGTTCAGATTTCGGCCCTGTCAATTTTCTTCCAAAAAAGAACTAGCTTCAGTCCCTGCAGTTTAGACGTTTGTAAAAGGGGTACTGCATATACAGCCTCCTTTTGTGCCTCCAGTGGCAATTTGGGATCTCAATGTAGTTTGGGTTCCAAAAGTCACATTGGTTTGAACCACTTAAATCTGTGGAGTTAAAATATCTCACATGGAAAGTGGTCATGCTGTTGGCCCTGGCCTGGGCCAGGCGCGTGTCAGAATTGGCGGCTTTATCCTGTAAAAGCCCTTATCTGATTTTCCATTCGGACAGGGCGGAATTGAGGACTCGTCCTCAGTTTCTCCCTAAGGTGGTTCCAGCGTTTTCACCTGAACCAACCTATTGTGGTGCCTGCGGCTACTAGGGACTTGGAGGAATCCAAGTTGCTGGATGGTGTCAGGGCCCTGAAAATATTTCCAGGACGGCTGGAGTCAGGAAATCTGACTCGCTGTTTATCCTGTATGCACCCAACAAGCTGGGTGCTCCTGCTTCTAAGCAGACTATTGCTCGTTGGATTTGTAGTACAATTCAGCTTGCACATTCTGTGGCAGGCCTGCCACAGCTAAAATCTGTAAAAGCCCGTTCCACAAGGAAAGTGGGCTCATCTTGGGCGGCTGCCCGAGGGGTCTCGGCTTTACAACTTTGCCGAGCAGCTACTTGGTCAGGGGCAAACACGTTTGCTAAATTCTACAAATTTGATACCCTGGCTGAGGAGGACCTGGAGTTCTCTCATTCGGTGCTGCAGAGTCATCCGCACTCTCCCGCCCGTTTGGGAGCTTTGGTATAATCCCCATGGTCCTTACGGAGTCCCCAGCATCCACTTAGGACGTTAGAGAAAATAAGAATTTACTTACCGATAATTCTATTTCTCATAGTCCGTAGTGGATGCTGGGCGCCCATCCCAAGTGCGGATTGTCTGCAATACTTGTACATAGTTATTGTTACAAAAATCGGGTTATTATTGTTGGGAGCCATCTTTTCAGAGGCTCCTCTGTTATCATACTGTTAACTGGGTTCAGATCACAAGTTATACGGTGTGATTGGTGTGGCTGGTATGAGTCTTACCCGGGATTCAAAATCCTTCCTTATTGTGTACGCTCGTCCGGGCACAGTATCCTAACTGAGGCTTGGAGGAGGGTCATAGGGGGAGGAGCCAGTGCACACCAGTTAGTCCTAAAGCTTTCTTTAGATGTGCCCAGTCTCCTGCGGAGCCGCTATTCCCCATGGTCCTTACGGAGTCCCCAGCATCCACTACGGACTATGAGAAATAGAATTACCGGTAAGTAAATTCTTATTTTAAAAGCGCTTTTGTGCTGTGGACATACTGTGTTCACAGGCAATACTGGC
The DNA here is from genome assembly GCF_028390025.1 of Pseudophryne corroboree. Taxonomy (NCBI): domain Eukaryota; kingdom Metazoa; phylum Chordata; class Amphibia; order Anura; family Myobatrachidae; genus Pseudophryne; species Pseudophryne corroboree. The sequence goes on along the minus strand of NC_086448.1, from coordinate 389,870,115 downwards.
GCTGGGTTTGTGAACTGGCTGCTCCTATCCTGTGTCCCTCTGACAGATTTTACTGTGGGTCTGTCCCCAAAATAAGTCCCAGTGTGTCTGAGAGTGTGGTGTACACGTGTGAAGCATGTCTGAGGCAGGGAGTTCCTCCCTAGAGGAAGCCATTTTAGGGACACAGAGTTGTAATGTGGTGGCGCTACCGGCACACCAAGAGCCTGCATGGGTGAAAGAGCTACGTGACAGTATGCATCTAACCGTATATTGGATAAGTCTGAATCTAAGGCTGCATGCTGGAGAAAATCTGTGATTTTTCAGGATGCTGTTATTCCTTATGCGGGCGGCCCCTCTGGGTCACATAAGAGACCATTTGAAAATGTTTTAAACACTGATACCGACACAGATTCTGATTCTTGTGTCGACAATAGTGAATCCAGAGAGATAGATCATAAATTGGCAAAAAGTATACAATATATGATTGTGGCTATAAGGGACGTGTTGGAGGTTACAGAAAGCACTCCTGTACCTCAGGAGAAAGCTTATTTATGTTAGGAAAAGAAATCCAAAGTCACGTTCCCTCCTTCACACAAACTAAATGCTCTGTTTGAAGGGATATGGGTGAATCCTGATAAAAAATTTCGTATTCCCAAAAGGATTCACATAGCTTACCCTTTTTCCGGCTGAGGACAGGAAAAAATGGGAGTCACCCCCTGTGTTAGACAGTGCACTTTCCAGGTTGGCAAAGAATGTAATTCTCCCTGCTCCTGGCACGGCTTCTCTTAAAGAGCCGGCAGTCCGCAAAATGGAAACATTGAAATCCATTTATGTTACCAATGGTACACTGCTCAGGCCCACTATTGCCTGCGCATGGCTGAGTCGCGCTATTGAAAAATGGTCAGAAAGTGTGTCATCAGTATTTGACACGATTGATAAAGATGAGATACTCCTTAAATTAGGGAATATCAAGGACGCTGCCGCCTACATGCTGGAAGCAATGAAGGATATTGGACTCTTGAGTTCACAAGCCGCTACCATGGCAGTATCTGCTAGGCGGGCGCTATGGATTCGCCAGTGGAACGCAAATACAGATTCCCCCCAAAAATTGTAGGCTCTCCCATACAAAGGTGAGGCCTTATTTGGCGATGGCCTGGATGCGTTCGTCTCGGCGGCTACCGCAGGTAAGTCAACATTTTTGCCCTCTGTGCCTGCACCGGCAAAAAAGACCTATCACCCGAAAATGCAGTCCTTTCGGCCCAATAAATACAAAAAGGCGAGAGGTTCCCCCTTCTTTGCAGGTAGGGGAAGGGGAAAGAAGCCCACACCGGCTCCAGGTTCCCAAGAGCAGAAGTCTACCCCTAATTCTGCCAAATACCCAGCATGACGCTGGAACTCCCTTGCTGGAGGCCGCTTTGGTAGGGCACGTCTCAAACTCTTCAGCCAGGATTGGATTCTGTCTGGCCTGGATCCCTGGGTGTTGCAAATAGTATCCCAGGGATACAAAGTAGAGTTTCAAGACATTCCCCCATGCCGATTTTTCAAATCGACCTTGCCAGCTTCTCCGCCAGTAACAGTGGCAATCCAAAAATTATGTCAAGATCAGGTTATAGTCCTGGGGTTTTTATTCAAGCCTCTTTGTTGTTCTGATGCCGGACGGCTCGGTCAGACCGATCCTAAATCTAAAAGATCTGAATTTCTTCAAGTTCACGATGGAATCACTTCGGGCGGTGATTGCCAGTCTGGAGGAGGGGTACTACTTAGTGTCGGTGGACATAAAGGATGCGTACCTGCATGTTCCCATTTATCCTCCTCACCAGGCTTATCTGAGATTTGCGATTCAGGATTGCCATTACCAATTCCAGACGTTACCTTTCGGTGTCTCCACGGCGCCGAGAGTATTCACCAAGGTGATGGCGGAGATGATGGTCCTCCTTCGTCAGAAAGGAGTCAATATAATCCCTTATCCGGACGATCTCTTGATAAAGGCGAGATCCAGGGTGTAGTTATTACAAAACATATCCCTCTCCCTGTCAGTACTCCAACAACACGGGTGGATCATAAATTACCCAAAGTCACAGTTGGAACCGACGACAAGGTTGTCTTTCCTCGGTATGATTCTGGACACAGAAGTTCAGAGAGTATTTCTTCCGCTGGAAAAGGCTCTGGAAATCCAGAAAATGGTAAAACAGATATTGAAACCATCAAGTGTGTTGATCCATCAGTGCATTCAATTGTTGGGGAAGATGGTGGCGGCCTGCGAGGCCATACAGTTTGGCAGGTTCCATGCCAGAGTGTTCCAGTGGGACCTGTTGGACAAGTGGTCAGGGTCACACCTACACATGCACAGAAAGATAATCCTGTCCTCAAAAAACAGGATTTCGTTTCTGTGGTGGTTGCACAGATCTCACCTGCTAGAGGGACACAGGTTTGGGATTCAGGACTGGGTCCTAGTAACCACGGATGCAAGTCTCCGAGGCTGGGGAGCAGTCTATCAGGGAGAATACTTCCAGGGACGTTGGTCACAACAGGAAGCCTGCCTTCACATAAAGGTGCTGGAGCTAAGAGCCATTTACAACGGCCTTCAACAAGCGGTACATCTTATTCAAGACCGTCCCGTGCAGATCCAGTCGGACAATGTAACAGCAGTCGCATACATAAACAGGCAGAGCGGAACGAAAAGCAGAGCTGCAATGGCAGAGGCGACAAAAATCCTCCGCTGGGCAGAAAAACATCTACAAGCTCTGTCGGCAATATTCATTCCGGGAGTAGAAAACTGGGAAGCAGACTTCCTCAGCAGACACGATCTCCATCCAGGAGAGTGGGGCGTCCACCAAGAAGTCTTCACAGAGTTGACAAGTCTTTGGGGAGTTCCTCAAATAGACATGATGGCATCTCATCTCAACAAGAAGCTTCAGAGATACTGTTCCAAGTCGAGAGACCCTCAAGCGGTAGCAGTGGATGCACTGGTGACCCAGTGGGTGTTTCCGTCAGTGTATGTTTTCCCTCCACTTCCGCTGATCCCAAAAGTACTCAGGATCATAAGAAAGTCAAGGGTTCGAGCAGTCTTCATTGCCCCAGACTGGCCAAAAAGGGCTTGGTACCCAGATCTTCAGCAGTTACTCATAGGAGATCCTCGGCCTCTTCCTCCTCGAGAGGACCTGCTGCAGCAGGGTCCGTGTGTGTACCAAGACTTACCGTGGCTACGTTTGACGGCATGGCTGTTGAGCGCCGTATCCTAGCCAGGAAGGGTATTCCTAAGGAGGTCATCTCCACTCTTATTCAGGCCAGAAAGGGAGTAACGTCAAAACATTACCACCGTATTTGGAGAAAATATGTGTCTTGGTGTGAATCCAAGAAAGCTCCTACGGAAGAGTTTCACTTAGGACATTTTCTACATTTTTTGCAGGATGGTGTGGAGACGGGCCTACAATTGGGATCAATCAAGATCCAGATTTCGGCCTTGTCAGTGTTCTTCCAAAAACAATTAGCCTCTCTTCCAGAGGTTCAGACCTTCGTGAAAGGTGTTCTGCACATCCAGCCTCCATTCGTGCCTCCAGTGGCACCATGGGACCTTCAACGTGGTATTGCAGTTCCTTCAATCGGATTGGTTTGAGCCTCTACAAAGGATAGAGTTGAAGTTTCTCACTTGGAAAGTGGTGATGCTTTTGGCATTGACACCCGCAAGGCGGGTGTCTGAATTGGGGGCCTTGTCTCACAAGAGCCCTTATCTGACTTTCCATGAAGACAGGGCAGAGTTGCGAACTCGCCAACATTTTCTTCCAAAGGTGGTTTCTGCTTTCCACATACACCAACTTATTGTGGTGCCAGTAGTTACTGACACATTCACTGATTCAAAGTCTCTAGATGTGGTTAGAGCTTTTAAAATCTGTGTTGCTAGAGCAGCTCGTATACGGAAAACAGAGGCTCTGTTTGTCCTGTATGATCACAACAAGATTGGCTTTCCTGCTTCCAAGCATGCTATTGCACGTTGGATTAGAAATACGATTCAGCAAGCTCATACTACGGCTGGATTGCCGTTACCGACGTCGGTAAAGGCCTCCTCCACTAGGAAGGTGGGCTCATCCTGGGCGGCTGCCTGGGGGGTCTCGGCATTACAACTTTGCCGAGCAGCTACTTGGTCAGGGTCAAACACATTTGCTAAATTCTACAAGTTTGACACCTTGGCCGATGAGGACCTAAAGTTTGGTCAATCGGTGCTGCAGGGTAATCCGCGCACTCCCGCCCGTACTGGAGCTTTGGTATAGGCCCCATGGTCTTGATGTCGTCCCCAGAATCCTCTAGGACGTATTAGACCATAGGATTTTTTTTTTTACGTAAATTGTTTTTATTGCGAAAATACACAAACAAGTTGTATAACAAAATTCTGACAGTAGGAGACAGAATCATCACAGTGCAGATATAGCAATATATCACAACTTAGTCTCCTAAAATATAGAGCAGCATCGTCTATTTTCAATCTGAGCAAATATATAGGGATAACATTAGAATATGACAGTAGGAGAGGATAGACTAAGTAGAAAGAAAATGAAAAGAATAGAGGGGGAAGAGAAAGGGTAGAGATGCAAAAACTAGGAGTAGATAAGCGTATTCCAGGTGAGCACATGGGCCTCACAGCAAATTAGAGGGGTAAAGCCGCTAAGTGGTCTAGAAGGCGGTGGGAACTTATCCGAATTATTAGAGGGAGGATCTCTAAACAGACATGTAAGTCAGATATACAGGTGTCCCCTTGAAATCATACCAGGGAAACCAAGTGGCTGTAAAGTTAACGGATCTACCCAATGAGAAGGAGATAAGGTCCTCCATATCCAAAAAGTAATCAAACCTGTTAAACCATTGCTTGATTGAAGGGGGGAGGTCGACCTCCAAAGGATCGGTATAACGGCCTTAGCCGCATTGCTAAGATGTCTCAGTAGTGAGCTCTTATATGTGTGGGCAACCCCCGAAGTGAGGTTGAGGAGCCAAAACTCCGGGTTTTTAGGAACGACATCTCCCAGTATCAATTCTGAACATGCAAAGACTTTCCTCCAAAAGGAAACTATAAGAGGGCATTCCCACCATATATGCAAAAAGCTCCCCGGCCTCCCTTACATCGCCAGCAAAGGGTCGAGAGAGTAGGAAACATCTTGTTAAGCACTAAAGGGGTCCTATACCATCTATTCACAAGTTTATAAAGAGTTTCCATCGTAGATGAGCATAGAGAGCTAGCCTGGGTATTACGGAAAATAGATTCCCAGTTAGATTGTAGCGCCAACTGCGGCAATTCCCTCTCCCAAGAACTCATAAAAGTAGGGGGCTGCAGGAAGAGATCTTCCATGATAAGCACATAGATTTGGGATATGGTGTGTGTAGGAGGTCGTGGGGAAATGCACAGTTTTTCAAAAGCGGTAAGCTCTCTAGTTATATCAGAGAGATTCTTGGAAGATGATAAGAAATGGTGAATCTGAAGAAATTTCCAAAAATCGGGATTCGGAATGTTCCAAAGAGATTGAATATCTGAAAATGAGCGCACCCTGCCCGAACTCACCAGCTGACCGACCCTGAAAAGCCCAACCCCGGCCCATAAGGTGAAGGCCGCTCCTTGAAGGCCCGGGATAAATTCAGAATTAAAAAGAAAGGAAGTTAAGGGTGACCATTTGGAGGATATGTGGCCTCTCAGCCTAAGCTTTTTCTATAATTTGAGCGTGGGAAATACTGTGGGGTGGGAGACCTGCGGGAGGTCAGGAAGCCACGGCATGATTTATATATAGTGTGATAGACATCCCTCTTCCAGAAGTACCCATTGTTTACAGTCTTTTGCTCGTGTCCATTCTAGAATTCTATTTAAATGTACCGTATGGAAGTAGCTAGGGATGTGTGGTAGCTGTTGTCCACCCTGATGTTTCCTCCGAAATAATATGTCATGTTTAAATCTAGGTGTGTTGCTGCCCCAAACGAATGCTCGGATAAGACCCTGAATATCATGAAACCATCAAGGGGGGATATGTATGGGGAGGGTTTGTAGAAAAAAACAATATCCTAGGTAAGGCATTAATTTTGACTACATTGATTCTACCAAACCAGGATAATCGTAATTTCCTCCACTTTTGGAAGTCTATGCGAAGCGTTTTCAATAAGGGGTTAAAGTTTAGAGGGAATATTTTAGATAGGTCATTAGAAAGCATAACCCCTAAGTATTTCAGCTTATGGTCATGCCAAGTGAAAGGGAAGGAGCTTTTCAGACCCGCAAGCACATTAGGAGAAGTAGTCAGGTTCATTGCAATGGATTTGGAATAATTTATCTTGAAATTAGAAAGGGCTCCGAACCTGTCAAATTCCGACATCAGATTGGGGAGTGAGGTGACCGGGTTTGAAATTAGAGCGAGTAAATCATCGGCATATAGGGCCAATTTGTATTCATTCCCCTTCACTAGCAGACCAGAAATATTTTGATTAGCCCTTATACTTCTAGCTAAAGCCTCCATACATAAAACAAAAAGTAGCGGGGATAGTGGGCATCCCTGCCGTGTGCCATTTGAGATAGTGAAGGGGTCAGATAAGGAGCCATTGATTTTAATTCTGGCAAAAGCAGTAGCGTAGAGGGACAGAATTCTGTGGAGACAGGCGTTGCCCGGCCCTAGATGTTTCAAAATACCAAACAAAGTCCCAGTCCACCCTATCGAATGCTTTTTCAGCATCAGTCGACAGCAAGATTGAGGCAGACGGGGATTGGTTGGCATAATGAATCATACTAAGTACCTTAGACGTGTTGTCTCTGGCCTCGCGACCTAAGACAAAACCAGCCTGATCCCCATGAATCAAATCTGGCAGCAAAAGCTTCAGACGATTTGCCACTAGTTTAGCGAAAAGTTTTATATCTATGTTCAACAGTTAAATCGGCCTATAGCTAGAACAGAGACTGGGGTCTTTACCTTCTTTGGGCAAAACTGTGACATGTGCTTCAAGGGATTGAGGAAAGAATTGCGATGATTCAGAAATGGCATTGAAGGCTCTTGTAAGAAGAGGGGTTAATTTCTCTTTGAAAGCTTTATAGTAAGCAATAGTAAACCCGTCAGGGCCCGGGCTTTTGCCGTTGGGCGAAGAGACAATGGCTTTCATGACTTCCTCGGTAGAGAAAGGAGCATCCAAGCCATCTGCATCCTCTTTGGATAGTGCCGGAAAGTCTAGAGATCTCAGATAGGCCAATACCGCTGCTCGATGGGACAATTTATCTGCCCTCCCCTTTGGCCCAGAAAGATTGTATGGGGTGGAATAATAATCCTGAAAGGCTTTAGCAATTTTAAGAGTCTCATGTTGGGGCTGGCCTAAACTATCTTTTATTGAATAAATGAAGGTAAGTGCGCGTTGTTCACGAAGAGCCTTGGCCAGCAATTTCCCATGTTTGTTGCCCCATTGGTAATATCTGCTTCGACACTTTCGATAAGAAAACTTAATCCTGTCAGAGAGTAGTTTATTCAGATCGGCCCGAGCGGTTTCGAGATCAGAATAGTGTTGAGGGGTTCGGGATTTTTTATGAAGAAGTTCTAGGGATTTTATCTTGGATAATAAGTCTTCTCTAAGTTTTTCCCTCTGTTTTTTGCGGACTGAGCCCAACTGAATACACCCCCCCCTCAGAACGCACTTATGTGCCTCCCACACAGAGATTTTGGAGACATCATCCGTGTCATTAGCGCTAAAATATAGGTGTCTATAGCAGAGTCAAGTTGAGAGCAGCATGCCACGTCTTGCAATAAAGTGTCATTAAAACGCCATGACCATTGACGGCGTACGTTAGATGGTAGACGTATCGTGAGATTAACCGGGGCATGGTCAGACCACACAATTTGCCCTATTGAAGAGTCTGAAATTAAATGTAAATGTCGGTGACTCAAAAATAAATAATCAATTCTGGAGTACGTCTGATGGGGGTGTGATTAAAAAGAAAAGTCCACCTCCGAAGGATGTGTCAGTCTCCATGAGTCAATCAGCTGGTGATCAAGCAGGGTACGGCGCACCCTCCTATACTCCTTCTCCGGTCTATACGCAACCTTCTTAGAAGTATCATGAAGGGGGTCAAGAGTCCAATTTAAATTCCCGCCCATCACCACCACACCTTCAAGTAAAGGCTCAGCTGCTTCCAAGACAGATGTCAGAAAGGAAGGCTGCTTAGTGTTGGGGGCGTAAACATTTAAAAAGGAAAAACGTTGGCCATGGATATCACACTTAACCAGCAACCCCCTACCTTCAAACAGTTTGAGAGGAAACATTAAGGATAGGCAGGTGGCGGGCCAATAGGACTGCTACACCCAACATCTTTCCGGAAGAGTTATTGGCCATAAAAACATGAGGATAATAATGACACTTAAGTGATGGAACGTTACCAATCTTAAAGTGTGTTTCTTGAATAAGGGCAACGTCTACTCTCTCGTCTCTAAGCCATTTGCGGAGTTTAGATCTCTTCTCAGGGATGTTCAAGCCTTTAACATTAAGAGTAGTTATACGTAAATCATCCGGACCTGTCATAACTGAAACTTTTACAAGTTCGCTATAGACATCTCTACCATAGGAGTAAGGTGGGGAGGAAAAGGAACCCTAAGAAAGAACAGAAGCTTGGAAAAGAGATCAGAAAAAGTATGGAAAGAGAAAGCAATGCGGAAAGTCACATCGCAAAAAGAATCAATAACAAACCTCGTGGATAGCAATATGAGAAAAAAAGACTGCTGCAAAAGGGATGGGAGTGGAAACCTGCCACCTCCCAACTCAGAGAAACAGGGGATGCAGCATAGTGCGGGTCTTACGGGGGGCTAAGGACGGAGACCGTCCACAGCATAAAATATACTCAGTGCGAAAAAATCCACCTAGGAATAAGAATGAATACAATATGAAGAATATAGAAAGAGGCCTAAATACTGTGAAGAAACAATGTCATAGGTTAGTTTGAATCATCCTAAATACGTTTCAAACACAACACAATAATTACAATAACATTTCACCTATCCAAGTAAACCTTAACAAAGCAGAGCACATAATTTAGAGGCAAGTAGTAACACAAAAAGGAGGAGCCTTATATGCATCTGTAGAAACAGGAACTGATGCATCAAATCAAACAAAAGATTTTCATCATGGAGGTTCCGAGGATTGCGAGCTAGAAGGAGGAGTCCCCTGCATACGCAGGGATCGTACTTGTTGCCACAAGTCATCTGGAGGGGTCACGGTTGTTATAGTAGGCTGATGGTGATAAGAGTCCCAGTCAGGTAACAATATAGTTGGTATGCCGAGAGTTGTGAGAAAAGCCGGTAAATCGGACGGGTTCGAGAGCACCGCCACTTTACCATTATGAGAAACCTGAAGAGAGAAAGGGAAGCCCCATCTATATTTCAGTTCAAGTTTCCGAAGGGTGTCAGTAAGCGGCTTCAGGGCTCTACGTTGTTGCAAGGTTGACCAAGCCAAATCAGGAAATAACTGAAATTTGTCACCCTGGAAATCTATATTATGCACTTGACGTGCCGTTCTCATTATCTCCTCCTTCTGAGCATAATAGTGGAGTCTACAGATCACATCTCTTGGCCTGTCTGACGATAAGCCTCGAGGCCGAAGGGCACGGTGAGCTCTATCAAATATAATGTCCCAGTTTGGATCCGAATCAATAAGCTCACCGAAGATCGTGGTTAGTGCATTCGTCAAGTCAGCTTGCTGTACACGCTCTGGGAGCCCTCTTACCCTGATGTTATTCCGCCTCCCGCGATTATCCAAATCTTCAATGCGGGATTTGAGAAAGGCAATGTCACTCCTCTGATGAGAAATCACCTCTTGAAAATTGGATAGAGTAGCAAAGCTAGACGTCTCGTGTCATTACAATACATCGACTCTGGTCGCAATTTGAGACGTCCTGTTGAAGCGCCGTCACCTCACGTTTGATGGTAGACAGTAGGCGAGTCTCCAGAGCCGAGATATCTTGCTTCGTAGGAAGTGACTTGACATGGGAGAGAATCTCGCTAATCTCTGCTGTCAGAGAGGAGGTTAACGGAGGTTGCGGGGTCTGGGGAGCCGACATGTCGTCCACCGGAGTATGTAAAATTGGGGAGTCCGAAACAGGCAGAGCGGTGGCCGGACGCGTTACCGTTGTGGTCAGGAACTGACGTAGATCCGACGAATGACGGGACGCCGATTTTGGGGTCTCGTCTGGCTTGGTCTTGGCCTTCGTTTTCTTCGTGCCTCTCACCATGAGATCGGTTTACAAAGAAAGGCGATGTGGTGTCACTCTTACATATCCCAGGTATTTTAAAAATGCACGGACCGTCGCCGTGCAGTAGCCCCCCACGTGGCTTTAAGGATACATCAGGCTAGGAGCAGCATCACCCAAATGACCACCGGGGGTCAGCACATTATAATATGGAACTGCGGTCCGTGTCTGCAATAAACTTCAGAATATAAATGCAGTATGCAGGGAATTACTGGAGGTTACTTGGAATCTGTAGAACTATAGGAGGAGCCCCTCCCAAGTTGAGATGTCTAAAAAAAAAAAAAAAAAAACCAAGGTTAGACCTCTATGCACAAGGGGAGCGCTGCTCTTATTCCTTCAGGCTGTTTTATTGTATTGTGGGCATGCAGCCCTTATCCAAAATGGCGCCCCCGCCCTCACTTGCAGGGCCTTTGTAATTGAGTGTTTTGGGGCCAGCCACACGGGTCTAATCGTTGGTGGGAGCGGTAGAGCAGCGATCCCTCCACAGCCGCGGCTATCTAGTGAGGGGAGGAGGTGAGTGTAGACCGCGGCGCCCCCGGCGGCAGCTCGCCACGGACACGGCCGTCACCCGCAGCGGGTCTCCGCTCCGAGCAGCGCCGCCGAGAAGGAGCTTACCAGGTGGTCTTCCAGGCAGGGAGATGAGGCAGCGGAGTCCCGGAGCGCCCGTCAGCGACGAGCGCCTCACTTTCGGTCCGGGCCAAGCAGGAAATCGAGGCCCCGGCTTCAGGTGGATGGGTGGGCCGCAACCCACACGGGAGCAGGAGGCCCCCGCCGGCTCGGCAAACCACCCCACGCAGGGACGCACTCTGGGCCAGCGAAAAGGGAGTTGCCGCCAATAATGACCCCAAACTGGCCAGATAAGCGGGTGTCACGTAGGAGCTCCAGGACACCACAGCCTTTCAATACAGCTGCCAAGCCACGCCCCCCAGACAATAGGATTTTGATAACCTACCGGTAAATCCTTTTCTCCTAGTCCGTAGAGGATGCTGGGCGCCCGTCCCAGTGCGTACTTTACATGCAGTTTAGTTATTACAGTTACACAAGTTGTGTTATCTTGGTTTCAGCATGTTGCTGCAATTATTTCATGCCTGTTGGCGTGTGTTATGTTGAATGCAATGTGTGCGGCATGGTTGAGGGTGTGAGTTGGTAGATTTCTCCCCACTAGTTAAGTAATTCCTTTCCTCGAAATGTCAGTCTCCCTTGGCACAGTTCCTACAACTGAGGTCTGGAGGAGGGGCATAGAGGGAGGAGCCAGTTCACACCCAATGAAAAGTCTTTGGAGTTGCTATGTCTCCTGCGGATCCAGTCTATACCCCATGGTCTTGATGTCGTCCCCAGTATTCTCTACGGACTAGGAGAAAATAATTTACCGGTAGGTTATCAAAATCCAATTTTCTCTCTCCGTCTGACCTTTGATCACCATCTGTGTGTACAGTATGCAGTACAGGACTCTATATTAACATTACAGTTGTCACTGACCATTTGCCAGAGCTTGTACTGTAGATCAATCCGCCGATATTCGAATTAAAGTACTGGATTAGTGGAGCATTAGCTAACCATTGGTGGAGATGTGTATTGAATTCTGAGTATCTAGCTGTGCCGCAACACGCCTGTCCGTGATTAAACTTGGCAACCTAATCTATCGCCTAGGCGTGACTAAACCTACATTGGACTGGTTAAAGAAACTGAGCTTACAGAGGAGGCCCCAATGCATACTGGGACAGCCTAAAGCTTTAGCCTTTTGGTGCCTCTGGATCAATTTCCACTCTACATCCCTGTGTTTTCCTGTGGAACCCAGTGTACCTCGCAGAAAGAGAGTTAACAATGGTAGGTCTACCATAAATCTCCTTATTTAGATACAGGATGTTGAACTTTTGACACCAGTATCAGAAATTTGTTTGCAGTTCAAATACTATTGTCACCCATTTATATGTTTATTCACAAATGTTGTATATGTATTTTACTCTGCACAAATATTGTTTTAAATAAAGGGTTACATGTAAACAACTTCATTTGTTTTCTCCCTGGCAGCCTGTCAAGTGTTCTTAAGCTTAAATCATCAGACAGACAGCATTAGGCAGCTCTTCATGGCTATAAACACCAAGGGGCTAAGCACAGTGAATATATATATATATATATAGTCCACAGAACTCGGCACTCCCAGAGATTCACGTAATTCGGTCCGGTGCCCTCACAGCTGCATGGCAGCAGTATACATACAAGGTTTGATAGCGGCACTCAGGACACAGGCACGGTGACAACGAAATGTAGATCAACGTTTCAAACCTTTATTGGTTTGTCGTCAGGATACAAAGATAAAAATAAGCAAGCAAGTGACTTACCTATATACCCGCCACCACACACGAGGAGAGAGCCCGCTCATCAGCGCCGCATGCAGCTTCCGGAGCTCGGCGCCCAGCGATGACGTCATCACACTAGCGTGTGGACGTTACCGGGGCAACACCAACACCACAGTGACAGTACAAACTAGGAATAAGATACAGATAGAGCCAATAAGTAGCAATTTCAAAGCTTATAATCAAAGTAAACATATCTTGCAAGTGAAACTTTGTATAACTGTATAATGCACAGTAACAGCATTTAGCACAGCGGATATTTAGTGGTCTATTACCAAAAACATATGCAATCATGGAAAATAAGCAATACATCCCCATAACAGTAACACACATGCACATAATTTTATTCTCTGATGTACATAAATGTAAATATCCATTAATTGTTAACATATCTAGTTAAAGCACGAAAGCGGAAGTATTTCATTCAGCCCCCTAGGTGCTAAAACATCCAATTTGTTAATCCAAAAAGATTATTTTCTAAGGAGTAATTTACCACGATCACCACCTCTGCGTAGGGGTGGGACATGGTCAATCATCCGATATTTCAAACTGGCAAGGCTATGCTTTGCTTCCGCAAAATGCCTTGCCACTGGTTGTTCCCTGCTCCCCCCAGCCAATGCTGCCCTGATTACTGAGCGATGTAAAGTCATACGCTCCTTGAACTTCCTTATAGTTTTCCCCCACATATGATAGCCCACATGGGCAAATTAATTGGTAGATTATATATGTGCTCTCGCAGGTTAAATGGTACCTAATGCAAAACTTTTTCCCAGAATATGGATGGAAAAAGGAGTCACCCGGTAGCATGAAGCCACATGTGGTGCAGGGGCATTTAAAGCAACCTTTTTTAGGTTGAGGCAAAAATGTGCGCATTGCAGTTAATTTTACACTTGGAAGGTCTGTTTTGACTAACAAATCCCTAAGGTTTTGGCCCCGAGAGTAGCAGCTCATTAAAGAGTGATCAGGGATCCCCACTTCACGATCGCTCTTTACTATAGGCCATAACTTTTTGGCAGTGTGGTTAATACATAGAGATGTTGCATTATATTTATAAACCCAAGTTACTTTATTAGATTTGTCTTTAATCACTTTCTTTTTTAGAAGATCATCACGATTTAATGTGAAGATTTTTCTTTTCGTGTCAAAAAGTAATTTACGTACATATCACCGCACTAATAACTTCTCAATTAACTCATCCATCTGAGTGATGGCTGTTGCTCTATTGGAGTTAATTCTATATATCCTCAGCATTTGGGAATAAGGCAATCCCATTTTAAGTGGCTTTGGATGGCAGCTACTGTAATGGAGGATTGAATTGCGATCAGTATCTTTAATATGGGCAGTGGTTGAGATCTTGCCATCCTCATTCATAATACAGACATCAAGGAAATTAATAGAGGTTTTGCTCATGTTAAACGTAAATTTAACATGGGAGTTTGAACTATTCTGTTCCTCCATTACGTCCATAAACTACTGCCTACTCCCACTCCAAAAGATTAGCACGTCATCTATAAAGCGGGTATAAAAAAACACTTTAGACATAATATCAGTTTTTGGAAAGAAAATCTCATCCTCTACAGCAAACATATACGAATTTGCATACGCCGGTGCCATGGCAGAACCCATTGCGCAACCGGTCGTCTGCAAATAAATGCCCTCTGACATGAAGAAATTTTTTGTTAAAAGTATTTCAAGCAAATGCAGCAAAATCTCAATATGCGAGGTAGAAAATGTGCCATGATCACTTAATAACTTTCTTGTCGCACACAAACCATCACAATGAGGTAATTTGCCCATGTGGGCTATCATATGTGGGGAAAACTATAAGGAAGTTCAAGGAGCGTATGACTTTACATCACTCAGTGATCAGGGCAGCATTGGCTGGGGGGAGCAGGGAACAACCAGTGGCAAGGCATTTTGCGGAAGCAAAGCATAGCCTTGCCAGTTTGAAATATCGGATGATTGACCATGTCCCACCCCTACACAGAGGTGGTGATCGTGGTAAATTACTCCTTAGAAAATAATCTTTTTGGATTAACAAATTGGATGTTTTAGCACCTAGGGGGCTGAATGAAATACTTCCGCTTTCGTGCTTTAACTAGATATGTTGACAATTAATGGATATTTACATTTATGTACATCAGAGATTAAAATGATGTGCATATGTGTTACTGTTATGGGGATGTATTGCTTATTTTCCATGATTGCATATGTTTTTGGTAATAGACCACTGAATATCCGCTGTGCTAGATGCTGTTACTGTGCATTATACAGTTATACAAAGTTTCACATGCAAGATATGTTTACTTTGATTATAAGATTTGATATTGCTACTTATTGGCTCTATCTGTATCTTATTCCTAGTTTGTACTGTCACTATGGTGTTGGTGTTGCCCCGGTAACGTCCACACGCTAGTGTGATGACGTCATCGCTGGACGCCGAGCTCCGGAAGCTGCATGCGGCGCCGATGAGCGGGCTCTCTCCTCGTGTATGGTGGCGGGTATATAGGTAAGTCACTTGCTTGCTTATTTTTATCTTTGTATCCTGATGACAAACCAATAAAGGTTTGAAACGTTGATCTACATTTAGTTGTCACCGTGCCTGTGTCCTGAGTGCCGCTATCAAACCTTGTGTGTGTGTATATATATATATATATATATATATATATGTGTGTGTATATATATATATATATATATATTTCTCTAACGTCCTAGAGGATGCTGGGGACTCCGTAAGGACCATGGGGATAGACGGGCTCCGAGGGAGACATGGGCACTTTAAGAAAGAGTTTAGTTCCTGGTGTGCACTGGCTACTCCCTCTATGCCCCTCCTCCAGACCTCAGTTTGATACTGTGCCCAGACGAGCTGGGTGAGCTCTCCTGAGTTTACTGATAGAAAGTATTTTGTTAGGTTTTTTATTTTCAGGGAGCTCTGCTGGCTACAGACTCCCTGCATCGTGGGACTGAGGGGAGAGAAGCAGCCCTACTCTCTGAACCTAGGTCCTGCTTCTTAGGCTACTGGACACCATTAGCTCCAGAGGGATTGGTACGCAGGATCTCACCCTCGCCGTCCGTCCCGTAGCCGCACTGCCGTCCCCCTCGCAGAGCCGGAAGATAGAAGCCGGGTGACTATGAGAAGAAAAGAGACTTCATGATCTTCACTGAGGTAACGCACAGCACTGCAGCTGTGCGCCATTGCTCCCACACACCTCACATACTCCGGTCACTGTATGGGTGCAGGGCGCAGGGAAGGGGGCACCCTGGGCAGCAATATAAACCTCTTTTCTCTGACGTCCTAAGTGGATGCTGGGACTCCGTAAGGACCATGGGGAATAGCGGCTCCGCAGGAGACTGGGCACAACTATAAAGAAAGCTTTAGGTCTAACTGGTGTGCACTGGCTCCTCCCACTATGACCCTCCTCCAGACTTCAGTTAGAATCCTGTGCCCGGCTGAGCTGGATGCACACTAGGGGCTCTCCTGAGCTCCTAGAAAGTATATTTAGGTTTTTTATTTTACAGTGAGATCTGCTGGCAACAGACTCACTGCAGCGAGGGACTAAGGGGAGAAGAAGCGAACCTACCTAACAGGTGGTAGTTTGGGCTTCTTAGGCTACTGGACACCATTAGCTCCAGAGGGATCGACCGCAGGACCCGACCTTGGTGTTCGTTCCCGGAGTCGCGCCGCCATCCCCTTTACAGAGCCAGAAGCATGAAGAGGTCCGGAAAATCGGCGGCAGAAGACTTCGGTCTTCACCAAGGTAGCGCACAGCACTGCAGCTGTGCGCCATTGCTCCTCATGTACACCTAACACTCCGGTCACTGATGGGTGCAGGGCGCTGGGGGGGGGGCGCCCTGAGGGCAATATATGACACCTTGGCTGGCAAATCTACATCATATATAGTCCTAGAGGCTATATAGATGTAAAATTACCCCTGCCAGTATTCCAGAAAAAGCGGGAGAAAGTCAGCCGAAAAAGGGGCGGGGCCATCTCCCTCAGCACACTGGCGCCATTTTTCCCTCACAGCTCCGCTGGAAGGAAGCTCCCTGGCTCTCCCCTGCAGTCTGAACACTACAGAAGGGTAAAAAAGAGGGGGGGGGGGGGGCACTAAATTTAGGCGCAGTATAGATATATATATATATGATATAAAAAAGCAGCTATAAGGGAAAACACTTATTTATAGTGGGATCCCTGTGTTTTATAGCGCTCTGGTGTGTGCTGGCATACTCTCTCTCTGTCTCCCCAAAGGGCTTTGTGGGGTCCTGTCCTCTGTCAGAGCATTCCCTGTGTGTTTGCGGTGTGTCGGTACGGCTGTGTCGACATGTTTGATGAGGATGCATATGTGGAGGCGGAGCAGATGCCTGTAAATGTGATGTCACCCCCTGCGGGGTCGACACCTGAGTGGATGGTGCTGTGGAAGGAATTACGCGACAGTGTCGACTCCTTGCATAAAAGGTTTGACGACATACCTAACGTGGGACAGACTGCTTCTCAGCCTGTGCCTGCCCAGGCGTCTCAAAAGCCATCAGGGGCTCTAAAACGCCCGCTACCTCAGATGGCAGACACAGATGTCGACACGGATACTGACTCCAGTGTCGACGACGACGAGACTAATGTAACTTCCAGTAGGGCCACACGTTACAAGATTGAGTCAATGAAAAATGTGTTGCACATTTCTGATGTTACCCCCGGTACCACAAAAAAGGGTATTATATTTGGAGAGAAAAAACTTACCAGTAGCTTTTCCTCCATCTGAGGAGTTAAATGAAGTGTGTGAAGAAGCGTGGGCTTCCCCTGATAAGAAGATGGTAATTTCTAAGAGGTTACTAATGGCGTACCCTTTCCCGCCAGAGGATAGGTCACGCTGGGAAACATCCCCTAGGGTGGATAAAGCGCTCACACGCTTGTCAAAGAAGGTGGCCCTACCGTCTCCGGATACGGCCGCCCTGAAGGAATCTGCTGATAGAAAGCAGGAGGCTATCCTGAAATCTATATATACACACACAGGTGTTATACTGAGACCGGCTATTGCTTCAGCCTGGATGTGCAGTGCTGCTGCTGCGTGGTCAGATTCCCTGTCAGAAAATATAGATACCCTAGACAGGGACACTATATTGCTAACCGTAGAGCATGTAAAAGACGCACTTTTATACATGAGGGATGCACAGAAGGATATTTGCCGGCTGGCATCCAAAATTAGTGCAATGTCCATTTCTACCAGGAGAGGGTTATGGACTCGGCAGTGGACAGGAGATACAGATTCCAAGAGACACATGGAAGTTCTGCCTTATAAGGGTGAGGAGTTGTTCGGGGATGGTCTCTCGGACCTCGTTTCCACAGCAACAGCTGGGAAGTCTACATTTTTACCCCATGTTCCCTCACAACCAAAGAAAGCACCGTATTATCAGGTACAGTCCTTTCGGCCCAATAGGGGCAAGCGGGTTAAAGGCGCGTCCTTTCTGCCCAGAGGCAGAGGTAGGGGAAAGAAGCTGCAGCATACAGCCAGTTTCCAGGAGCAAAAGTCCTCCCCCGCTACCTCTAAGTCTACAGCATGACGCTGGGGCTCCACAGGCAGAGCCAGGTACGGTGGGGGCCCGTCTCAAATTTTTCAGCAATCAGTGGGCTCGCTCACGGGTGGATCCCTGGATCTTTCAGATAGTATCTCAGGGGAAAAAGCTGGAATTTGAGACGTCTCCTCCCCGCCGTTTCCTCAAATCTGCCTTGCCAACCGCTCCCTCAGGCAGGGAGGCAGTGTTACAGGCAATTCACAAGCTGTATTCACAACAGGTGATAGTAAAGGTACCCCTACTTCAACAAGGAAGGGGTTACTATTCCACAATGTTTGTGGTACCGAAACCGGACGGTTCGGTGAGACCCATTTTTAAATTGAAATCCTTGAACACATATATAAAAAAATTCAAGTTCAAGATGGAATCGCTCAGGGTGGTTATTGCGAGCCTGGACGAGGGGGATTACATGGTATCACTGGACATCAAGGATGCTTACCTGCATGTCCCCATTTACCATCCTCACCAGGAGTACCTCAGATTTGTGGTACAGGATTGTCATTACCAATTCCAGACGTTGCCGTTCGGTTTATCCACGTCTCCGAGGGTCTTTACCAAGGTAATGGCCGAAATGATGATACTCCTTCGAAAGAAGGGAGTTTTAATTATCCCGTACTTGGACGATTTCCTGATAAAAGCGAGGTCCAGAGAGCAGTTGTTGGTCGGGGTAGCACTATCTCGGGAAGTGCTACAACAGCACGGCTGGATTCTAAACATCCCAAAGTCACAGCTGGTCCCTACGACACGTCTACTGTTCCTGGGGATGGTTCTGGACACAGAACAGAAAAAAGTGTTTGTCCCGGAGGAGAAGGCCAAGGAGCTGTCATCTCTAGTCAGAGGCCTCCTAAAGCCAAAACAGGTGTCGGTGCATCACTGCACGCGGATCCTGGGAAAAATGGTAGCTTCTTACGAAGCGATTCCATTCGGCAGGTTTCATGCAAAAACTTTTCAGTGGGACCTATTGGACAAGTGGTCCGGATCGCATCTTTAGATGCATCGTCTGATAACCCTGTCTCCAAGGACAAGGGTGTCTCTGCTGTGGTGGCTGCACAGTGCTCATCTTCAAGAGGGCCGCAGATTCGGCATACAGGACTGGGTCCTGGTGACCACGGATGCCAGCCTTCGAGGCTGGGGGGCAGTCACACAGGGAAGAAACTTCCAAGGACTATGGTCAAGTCAGGAGACTTCCCTGCACATAAATATTCTGGAACTAAGGGCCATTTACAATGCCCTAAGTCAGGCAAAACCCCTGCTTCAAAACCAGCCGGTACTGATTCAGTCAGACAACATCACGGCGGTCGCCCATGTAAACCGACAGGGCGGTACGAGAAGCAGGACGGCAATGGCAGAAGCCACAAGGATTCTCCGATGGGCGGAAAATCACGTGTTAGCACTGTCAGCAGTGTTCATTCCGGGAGTGGACAACTGGGAAGCAGACTTCCTCAGCAGGCACGACCTCCACCCGGGAGAGTGGGGACTTCATCCAGAAGTCTTCCAAATGATTGTAAACCGTTGGGAAAGGCCACAGGTGGACATGATGGCGTCCCGCCTAAAAAAAAAAAAGCTAGAAAGATATTGCGCCAGGTCCAGAGACCCTCAGGCGATAGCTGTGGACGCTCTAGTGACACCGTGGGTGTACCGGTCGGTTTATGTGTTCCCTCCTCTTCCTCTCATACCCAAGGTACTGAGGATAATAAGGAGGAGAGGAGTAAGAACTATACTCATTGTTCCGGATTGGCCAAGAAGAGCTTGGTACCCGGAACTTCAAGAAATGATATCAGAGGACCCATTGCCTCTACCGCTCAGACAGGACCTGCTGCAGCAGGGGCCCTGTCTGTTCCAAGACTTACCGTGGCTGCGTTTGACGGCATGGCGGTTGAGCACCGGATCCTGAAGGAAAAGGGCATTCCGGAGGAAGTCATTCCTACGCTGATTAAAGCTAGGAAAGAAGTGACCGCGAACCATTATCACCGCATTTGGCGAAAATATGTTGCGTGGTGTGAGGCCAGGAAGGCCCCAACGGAAGAATTTCAGCTGGGCTGTTTCCTGCACTTCCTACAGTCAGGGGTGACTATGGGCCTTAAATTGGGGTCCATTAAGGTCCAGATTTCGGCTCTGTCGATTTTCTTCCAGAGAGAACTGGCTTCACTGCCTGAAGTTCAGACTTTTGTTAAGGGAGTGCTGCATATTCAGCCCCCTTTTGTGCCTCCAGTGGCACCTTGGGATCTCAACGTGGTGTTGGAGTTCCTAAAGTCACATTGGTTTGAGCCACTTAAAACCGTGGAATTGAAATATCTCACGTGGAAAGTGGTCATGTTGCTGGCCTTGGCTTCGGCCAGGCGTGTATCAGAATTGGCAGCTTTGTCATACAAAAGCCCTTATCTGATTTTCCATATGGATAGGGCAGAATTGAGGACTCGTCCCCAGTTTCTCCCTAAAGTGGTGTCAGCGTTTCATCTGAACCAACCTATTGTGGTGCCTGCGGCTACAAATGACTTGGAGGCTTCTAAGTTGTTAGACGTAGTCAGGGCCCTGAAAATATGTTTCCAGGACAGCTGGAGTCAGAAAGACTGACTCCCTATTTATCCTGTATGCGCCCAACAAGTTGGGTGCACCTGCTTCAAAGCAGACTATTGCTCGCTGGATCTGTAGTACGATTCAGCATGCACATTCTGCGGCTGGACTGCCGCATCCTAAATCAGTGAAAGCCCATTCCACGAGGAAAGTGGGCTCTTCTTGAGCGGCTGCCCGAGGGGTCTCAGCTTTACAACTTTGCCGAGCTGCTACTTGGTCAGGGGCAAACACGTTTGCAAAATTCTACAAATTTGATACCCTAGCTGAGGAGGACCTTGAGTTCTCTCATTCGGTGCTGCAGAGTCATCCGCACTCTCCCGCCCGTTTGGGAGCTTTAGTATAATCCCCATGGTCCTTACGGAGTCCCAGCATCCACTTAGGACGTCAGAGAAAATAAGATTTTACTCACCGGTAAATCTATTTCTCGTAGTCCGTAGTGGATGCTGGGCGCCCATCCCAAGTGCGGATTGTCTGCAATACTTGTATTTAGTTATTGCTTAACTAAAGGGTTATTGTTGAGCCATCTGTTGAGAGGCTCAGTTGTTATCATACTGTTAACTGGGTATTGTATCACGAGTTATACGGTGTGATTGGTGTGGCTGGTATGAGTCTTACCCGGGATTCAAAATCCTTCCCTATTGTGTCAGCTCTTCCGGGCACAGTATCCTAACTGAAGTCTGGAGGAGGGTCATAGTGGGAGGAGCCAGTGCACACCAGTTAGACCTAAAGCTTTCTTTATAGTTGTGCCCAGTCTCCTGCGGAGCCGCTATTCCCCATGGTCCTTACGGAGTCCCAGCATCCACTACGGACTACGAGAAATAGATTTACCGGTGAGTAAAATCTTATTATTTGGCAAAAGGAGCATATATACAGCTGGACACTGTATATATGCATGAGCCCCCACCAATTTTACACTTTTAGCGGGACAGAAGCCCGCCGTCGAGGGGGCAGGGCTTCTCCCTCAGCACTCACCTGCGCCATGAGTTTCTCCACAGCACCGCTGAGAGGAAGCACCCCGGACTCTCCCCTTCTTATACCACGGTAGAAGAGAGGGTTTTAAAGAAGAGGGGGGGCACATAATTCGGCGCAGATATTAACAGCGCTACTGGGTAAACATTAAATTGCTGTGTTTTTTCCTGGGTCATATAGCGCTGGGTTGTGCGCTTTGCTCCAAAGCGCTTGTGGGGGAATTATCTCCAGATGAGCATTCCCTGAGTGTGTGGTGTGTCGGTACATGTCTGAGGTAAAAGGCTCTCCTAAGGAGGAGATGGAGCAAATGTGTGTGAGTGGTGTCTCCGTCGACAACGCCGACACCTGATTGGATATGTGAAATAAAGCGCTGAGGTGAATTTATTGCACAAAAGATTAGAGAACAGACAGTGAATCTACACAGGTCTGTCCCTATGTCTCAGAGACCTTCAGAGTCTCTCAATGCTCACTATCCAAAATAATAGACACTGATATCGACACGGAGTCTGACTCCAGTGTCGACTATGATAATGCAAAGTTACAGCCAAGACTGGCAGAAAAGTATTCAATATATGATTATTGTAATAAAAGATGTTTTGCATATCACTGATGACCAGTGCCAGATTAAGGTTCTCATGGGCCTGGAGCTGAAATTTCTGAAGGGCCTAGTGCAGGGCTTGCCAAACCGGTCCTCGAGATCTACCAACAGTGCATGTTTTCCAGGCCTCCTGGAGATCTGTAGAATTGTCAGTTAGGAATGAATGCAGCACATCTTAATTAGTGATGACTACACCTGTGCACCAGCTAGGTGGTCTGGAAAATGTGAACTGTTGGTAGATCTCGAGGACCGGTTTGGCCAGCCCTGGCCTAGTTTGTGCCGCTGCAGTGGGTGTGTCCAGTACGGTGGGTGCATGGCTACTGATAATGGGGGTGTGATCAGTGATGTATATATTTTTTTTATTTTTATTATTATTATTATTATTTTCTCTATCGTCCTAGTGGATGCTGGGGTTCCTGAAAGGACCATGGGGGGGATAGCGGCTCCGCAGGAGACAGGGCACAAAAAGTAAAGCTTTAGGATCAGGTGGTGTGCACTGGCTCCTCCCCCCATGACCCTCCTCCAAGCCTCAGTTAGATTTTTGTGCCCGGCCGAGAAGGGTGCAATCTAGGTGGCTCTCCTAAAGAGCTGCTTAGAAAAGTTTAGCTTAGGTTTTTTATTTTACAGTGAGTCCTGCTGGCAACAGGATCACTGCAACGAGGGACTTAGGGGAGAAGAAGTGAACTCACCTGCGTGCAGGATGGATTGGCTTCTTTGGCTACTGGACATTAGCTCCAGAGGGACGATCACAGGTACAGCCTGGATGGTCACCGGAGCCTCGCCGCCGGCCCCCTTGCAGATGCTGAAAAGAGAAGAAGGTCCAGAATCGGCGGCAGAAGACTCCTCAGTCTTCTTAAGGTAGCGCACAGCACTGCAGCTGTGCGCCATTGCTCTCAGCACACTTCACACGGCAGTCACTGAGGGTGCAGGGCGCTGGGAGGGGGGCGCCCTGGGAGGCAATGTAAACCTATTTTTTGGCAAAAAATACCTCACATATAGCCTCCGGGGGCTATATGGAGATATTTAACCCCTGCCAGAATCCGTTGAAGAGCGGGAGACGAGCCCGCCGAAAAAGGGGCGGGGCCTATCTCCTCAGCACACAGCGCCATTTTCCCTCACAGAAAGGCTGGAGGGAAGGCTCCCAGGCTCTCCCCTGCACTGCACTACAGAAACAGGGTTAAAACAGAGAGGGGGGGCACTAATTTGGCGTTAGAAATATATAAAAAGATGCTATAAGGGAAAACACTTATATAAGGTTGTCCCTATATAATTATAGCGTTTTTTGGTGTGTGCTGGCAAACTCTCCCTCTGTCTCTCCAAAGGGCTAGTGGGTCCTGTCCTCTATCAGAGCATTCCCTGTGTGTGTGCTGTGTGTCGGTACGTGTGTGTCGACATGTATGAGGACGATGTTGGTGAGGAGGCGGAGCAATTGCCTGTAATGGTGATGTCACTCTCTAGGGAGTCGACACCGGAATGGATGGCTTATTTAGGGAATTACGTGATAATGTCAACACGCTGCAAGGTCGGTTGACGACATGAGACGGCCGACAAACAATTAGTACCGGTCCAGACGTCTAAAAAACACCGTCAGGGGTTTTAAAACGCCCGTTTACCTTAGTCGGTCGACACAGACACGGACACTGAATCCAGTGTCGACGGTGAATAAACAAACGTATTCCTTATTAGGGCCACACGTTAAGGGCAATGAAGGAGGTGTTACATATTTCTGATACTACAAGTACCACAAAAGAGGGTATTATGTGGGATGTGAAAAAACTACCTGTAGTTTTTCCTGAATCAGATAAATTAAATGAAGTGTGTGATGATGCGTGGGTTCCCCCCGATAGAAAATTATTGGCGGTATACCCTTTCCCGCCAGAAGTTAGGGCGCGTTGGGAAACACCCCTTAGGGTGGATAAGGCGCTCACACGCTTATCAAAACAAGTGGCGGTACCGTCTATAGATAGGGCCGTCCTCAAGGAGCCAGCTGACAGGAGGCTGGAAAATATCATATAAAAGTATATACACACATACTGGTGTTATACTGCGACCAGCGATCGCCTCAGCCTGGATGTGCAGAGCTGGAGTGGCTTGGTCGGATTCCCTGACTAAAAATATTGATACCCTTGACAGGGACAGTATTTTATTGACTATAGAGCATTTAAAGGATGCATTTCTATATATGCGAGATGCACAGAGGGATATTTGCACTCTGGCATCAAGAGTAAGTGCGATGTCCATATCTGCCAGAAGATGTTTATGGACACGACAGTGGTCAGGTGATGCAGATTCCAAACGGCACAAAGGTGTATTGCCGTATAAAGGAAGAGGAGTTATTTGGGGTCGGTCCATCGGACCTGGTGGCCACGGCAACTGCTGGAAAATCCACCGTTTTTACCCTAAGTCACATCTCTGCAGAAAAAGACACCGTCTTTTCAGCCTCAGTCCTTTCGTCCCTATAAGAGTCATATTTGCCCAGGGATAGAGGAAAGGGAAGAAGACTGCAGCAGGCAGCCCATTCCCAGGAACAGAAGCCTTCCACCGCTTCTGCCAAGCTCTCAGCATGACGCTGGGACCGTACAGGACCCCTGGATCCTACAAGTAGTATCCCAGGGGTACAGATTGGAATGTCGAAACGTTTCCCCCTCGCAGGCTCCTGAAGTCTGCTTTACCAAAGGCTAGGTGAGACCTATTCTAAATCTAAAAAAATTTGAACACTTACAAAGGTTCAAATCAAGATGGAGTCACTCAGAGCAGTGATAACGAACAGGAAGAAGGGGACTATATAGTGTCCCGGGACATCAGGGATGCTTACCTCCATGTCCCAAATTTGCCCTTCTCACTAAGGGTACCTCAGGTTCGTGGTATATAACTGTCACTGTCAGTTTCAGACGCTGCCGTTTGGATTGTCCACGGCACCCCGGGTCTTTACCAAGTTAATGGCCGAAATGATGATTCTTCTTCGAAGAAAAGGCGTCTTAATTACCCCTTACTTGGACGATCTCCTGATAAGGGCAAAGTCCAGGGAACAGTTGGAGGTCGGAGTAGCACTATCTCGGATACTGCTACAACAGCACGGATGGATTCTAAATATTCCAAAATCGCAGCTGATCCTGACGACACGTCTGCTGTGCCTAGGGATGATTCTGGACACAGTCCAGAAAAAGGTGTTTCTCCCGGATGAGAAAGCCAGGGAGTTATCCGAGCTAGTCAAGAACCTCCTAAAACCAGGAAAAGTGTCAGTGCATCATTGCACAAGGGTCCTGGTAAAAATGGTGGCTTCCTACGAAGCAATTCCATTCGGCAGATTTCACGCAAGAACTTTTCAGTGGGATCTGCTGGACAAATGGTCCGGATCGCATCTTCAGATGCATCAGCGGATAACCCTATATCCAAGGACAAGGGTGTCTCTCCTGTGGTGGTTACAGAGTGCTCATCTTCTAGAGGGCCGCAGATTCGGCATTCAGGATTGGATGCTGGTGACCACGGAGGCCAGCCCGAGAGGCTGGGGAGCAGTCACACAAGGAAAAAATTTCCAGGGAGTGTGATCAAGTCTGGAGACTTTTCTCCACATAAATATACTGGAGCTAAGGGTAAATTTATAATGCTCTAAGCTTAGCAAGACCTCTGCTTCAAGGTCAACCGGTATTGATCCAGTGGGAAAAACATCACGGCAGTCGCCCACGTAAACAGACAGGGCGGCACAAGAAGCAGGAGGGCAATGGCAAAAACTGCAAGGACTTTTCGCTGGGCGGAAAATCATGTGATAGCACTGTCAGCAGTGTTTCATTCCGGGAGTGGAAACTGGTAAGCAGACTTCCTCAGCAGGCACGACCTCCACCCGGGAGAGTGGAAACTTCATCGGGAAGTTTTTCCACATGATGGTGAACCGTTGGGAAATACCAAAGGTGGACATGATGGCGTCCCGTCTGAACAAAAAACGGGACAGGTATTGCGCCAGGTCAAGAGACCCTCAGGCAATAGCTGTGGACGTTCTGGTAACACCGTGGGTGTACCAGTCGGTGTATGTGTTCCCTCCTCTGCTTCTCATACCTAAGGTACTGAGAATTATAAGACGTAGAGGAGTAAGAACTATACTCATGGCTCCGGATTGGCCAAGAAGGACTTGGTACCCGGAACTTCAAGAGATGCTCACAGAGGACTTATGGCCTCTGCCGCTAAGAAGGGACTTGCTTCAGCAAGTACCATGTCTGTTCCAAGACTTACCGCAGCTGCGTTTGACGGCATGGCGGTGGAACGCCGGATCCTAAGGGAAAAAGGCATTCCGGAAGAGGTCATTCCTACCCTGGTCAAAGCCAGGAAGGAGGTGACCGCACAACATTATCACCACATGTGGCGAAAATATGTTGCGTGGTGTGAGGCCAGGAAGGCCCCACGAAGAAATTTCAACTCGGTCGATTCCTGCATTTCCTGCAAACAGGAGTGTCTATGGGCCTCAAATTGGGGCCCATTAAGGTTCAAATTTCGGCCCTGTCGATTTTCTTCCAGAAAGAATTGGCTTCAGTTCCTGAAGTCCAGAAGTTTGTCAAGGGAGTATTGCATATACAACCCCCTTTTGTGCCTCCAGTGGCACTGTGGGATCTCAACGTAGTTCTGGGATTCCTCAAATCACATTGGTATAAAACCAGTCAAATCTGTGGATTTGAAGCATCTCACATGAAAAGTGACCATGCTCTTGGCCCTGGCCTGGGCCAGGCGAGTGTCAAATTGGTGGGGTTTTTCTCAAAAAAGCCCATATCTGTTTGTCCATTCGGACAGGGCAGAGCTGCGGACTCGTCCCCAGTTCTCTCCCTAAGGTGGTGTCAGTGTTTCACCTGAACCAGCTTATTGTGGTGCCTTGCGCCTACTAGGGACTTGGAGGACTCCAAGTTGCTGGATGTTGTCAGGGCCCTGAAAGTATAGGTTCCAGGACGGCTGGAGTCAGGAAAACTGACTTGCTGTTATCCTGTATGCACCCAACAAACTGGGTGCTCTTGCTTCTAAGCAGACTATTGCTAGTTGGATGTGTAATACAATTCAGCTTGCACATTCTGTGGCAGGCCTGCCACAGCCAAAATATGTAAATGCCCATTCCACAAGGAAGGTGGGCTCATCTTGGGCGGCTGCCCGAGGGGTCTCGGCTTTACAACTTTGCCGAGCGGCTATCTAGTCAGGGGCAAACACGTTTGTAAAATCCTACAAATTTGATACCCTGGCTAAGGAGGACCTGGAGTTCTCTCATTCGGTGCTGCAGAGTCATCCGCACTCTCCCGCCCGTTTGGGAGCTTTGGTATAATCCCCATGGTCCTTTCAGGAACCCCAGCATCCACTAGGACGATAGAGAAAATAAGAATTTACTTACCGATAATTCTATTTCTCGGAGTCCGTAGTGGATGCTGGGCGCCCATCCCAAGTGCGGATTATCTGCATTACTTGTACATAGTTACAAAAATCGGGTTATTATTGTTGTGAGCCATCTTTTCAGAGGCTCCGCTGTTATCATACTGTTAACTGGGTTCAGATCACAGGTTGTACAGTGTGATTGGTGTGGCTGGTATGAGTCTTACCCGGGATTCAAAATCCTTCCTTATTGTGTACGCTCGTCCGGGCACAGTATCCTAACTGAGGCTTGGAGGAGGGTCATGGGGGGAGGAGCCAGTGCACACCACCTGATCCTAAAGCTTTACTTTTTGTGCCCTGTCTCCTGCGGAGCCGCTATCCCCCCATGGTCCTTTCAGGAACCCCAGCATCCACTACGGACTCCGAGAAATAGAATTATCGGTAAGTAAATTCTTATTATTATTTTTTTGTGTGTGTATGCACATGTTTGAAAATGAGAAAACTCTCAGCACTTAAACGTCCAATTATCTCCAAAAAAATTATTGAAACACACAAAAACATACACAGAAAATAGAAAAATTCCAAAAATGAAAATCAGATAAAGCAAATGTGAACACACTCCCTTCTTCAAAATGAGTGGTCATCATCCTTAGTCAAGGATCAAAATCTAGAAACAACAAAAGAGGACAATGTGCCAAATAGTGCAGAATGTAACTGAAAATTTGTGTAAATCCTTACATACTAATCCTCTTTTGTTATTTATAATACATATTTATCTCCATAGTACAACAAACAGAACAGGAGAGCACACAAGGAAGCTGATTCAGCAATAGTTGAGGCAGCATCTTCTGACAGTCGCGCAACTTTACGGTTAAATACTGCTATAAAGCCCTTCCCCTGTGTGCATCCATCCAAATGTACAAGGACTGAGATGCTACTTTTTCAGCATCTATAGACACAGGCCCTCATTCAGACCTGATCGCTCGCTAGCTGTTTTTGCAGTCCTGCAATCGCATAGTCGCCGCCCACCGGGGAGTGTATTTTAGCTGTGCAAGTGTGCGATCGCATGTGTAGCCGCCCTGTACAAAAAGATTTTGTGCCGTTTCTGAGTTGCCCAGGACTTACTCAGCCGCTGCGTTCACTTCAGCCTGTCCGGGACCGGAATTGACGTCAGACACCCGCCCTGCAAACGCTTGGGAACGCCTGCGTTTTTTCCAAACACTCCCAGAAAACGGTCAGTTGACACCCATAAATGCCTTCTTCTGTCAATCTTCTTGCGATCAGCCGTGCGAATAGATTCTTCGCACAAACCCATCGCAGAGCAACGAACCGCTTTGTACTTGTGTGACGCGCCTATGCATTGCGGTGCCTATGCATGCGCAGTTCTGACCTGATCGCAGCACTGCAAAAAACACTAGAGAGTAATGAGGTCTGAACCATCCCCACAGTCCTTAGACGCCACCATCAGTCACACCATGAAAACATAGAATGTGACGGCAAATAAGAACCATTAGGACCATCTAGTCTGCCCATGTACATACACACATTTACACACTAGGGTTAATTTTCATTTATTTTAGTCAGGAGCCAATTAACGTATCAGTATATTATAGGATTGCGGGAGGAAACCAAGGCAAGTACGGGGAGAATATACAAACTCCACACAGTTAGAGCCATGGTGGGAATCGGACCCATGACCTCAGTGCTGTGAGGCAGTAATGCTAACCATTACACCATCCGTAATCACACCTGCCCTATGGAAGTTGCAAATTTCCCATCTGAGTATTACCTCCAATAGTAATTTTTATTGGACTCAAGATATCCACCTGGTAAATCTCAGTCATGCTGGCTCACCAGATTTCCTAACAACGTAGATAACAAATCTGCATGCGTTCCACCACAGCGGAACGCATAACTGGAAGTCCGCGCACATCCAGAGCTACTGGAACTTTCGGTCCTGCGCTCAATCCAGCTGAAATGCACGGCACTATGCCTCCAGAGCGCTGTGTTCCCACATTTCTGGCTTGCGTTTTACTTAGGTGGAACGCACAGCCCTCCCATGATTATAAGACCACCATATCGCCACCACAGGGCACAGCGTATTAAAACGTTCTGGAGCCAAGCAAACAGGGCCATATAACAGGGGCCTCAAATATATATTAAACTAATTAAAGTCATATACAGTGATTTAAAATCAATCGATATATATATATATATATATATATGTGTGTGTACATTTATTTTGTGTGTGTGTATATATATATATATATATATATATTATATACATATATTTTAAATATATATATATATATTTTAAATATATGTATATATATATATATATATATATATATATATATATATATATATATACACATATATTTTAAATATATATATACACTGCTCAAAAAAATAAAGGGAACACTAAAATAACACATCCTAGATCTGAATGAATGAAATATTCTTATTAAATACTTTGTTCTTTACATAGTTGAATGTGCTGACAATAAAATCACACAAAAATTATCAATGGAAATCAAATTTATTAACCCATGGAGGTCTGGATTTGGAGTCAACCTCAAAATTAAAGTGGAAAAATACACTACAGGCTGATCCAACTTTGATGTAATGTCCTTAAAACAAGTCAAAATGAGGCTCAGTAGTGTGTGTGGCCTCCACGTGCCTGTATAACCTCCATACAACCCACACAAGTGGCTCAGGTAGTGCAGCTCATCCAGGATGGCACATCAATGCGAGCTGTGGCAAGAAGATTTGCTGTGTCTGTCAGCGTAGTGTCCAGAGCATGGAGGCGCTACCAGGAGACAGGCCAGAACATCAGGAGACGTGGAGGAGGCCGTAGGAGGGCAACAACCCAGCAACAGGACCGCTACCTCCGCCTTTGTGCAATGAGGAACAGGAGGAGCACTGCCAGAGCCCTGCAAAATGACCTCCAGCAAGCCACAAATGTGCATGTGTCTACTCAAACGATCAGAAACAGACTCCATGAGGGTGGTATGAGGGCCCGACGTCCACAGGTGGGGGTTGTGCTTACAGCCCAACACCGTGCAGGACGTTTGGCATTTGCCAGAGAACACCGAGATTGGCAAATTCGCCACTGGTGCCCTGTGCTCTTCACAGATGAAAGCAGGTTCTCACTGAGCACATGTGACAGACGTGACAAAGTCTGGAGACGCCAAGGAGAACAATCTGCTGCCTGCAACATCCTCCAGCATGACCGGTTTGGCAGTGGGTCAGTAATGGTGTGGGGTGGCATTTCTTTGGGGGGCCGCACAGCCCTCTATGTGCTCGCCAGAGGTAGCCTGACTGCCATTAGATACCGAGATGAGCTCCTCAGACCCCTTGTGAGACCATATGCTGGTGCGGTTGGCCCTGGGTTCCTCCTAATGCAAGACAATGCTAGACCTCATGTGGCTGGAGTGTGTCAGCAGTTCCTGCAAGACGAAGGCATTGATGCTATGGACTGGCCCACCCGTTCCCCAGACCTGAATCCAATTGAGCACATCTGGGACATCATGTCTCGCTCCATCCACCAACGCTACGTTGCACCACAGACTGTCCAGGAGTTGGCGGATGCTTTAGTCCAGGTCTGGGAGGAGATCCCTCAGGAGACCATCCGCCACCTCATCAGGAGCATGCCCAGGCATTGTAGGGAGGTCATACAGGCACGTGGAGGCCACACACACTACTGAGCCTCATTTTGACTTGTTTTAAGGACATTACATCAAAGTTGGATCAGCCTGTAGTGTGTTTTTCCACTTTAATTTTGAGGGTGACTCCAAATCCAGACCTCCATGGGTTAATAAATTTGATTTCCATTGATAATTTTTGTGTGATTTTGTTGTCAGCACATTCAACTATGTAAAGAACAAAGTATTTAATAAGAATATTTCATTCATTCAGATCTAGGATGTGTTATTTTAGTGTTCCCTTTATTTTTTTGAGCAGTGTATTTTAAATATATATATATATACATATACACATACACACACACACCATATATTAAGGTCAGTGCCTAAATTGTCTTTATTTTACCAGCTTTGCAGCATCCAGCAGGAGTACACCCCTCCTCAGGAGGATCTCTATTGAGGAACCTACTCAGAGGTTGTCACTATGCAGCATGATCAGCATCTGCTGTTGCTTCCTTCACATCGCGTGCGGTGGTGCCGGGGCGGCGCTCTCCGACGTCACACGTCCTGACGTCCCTGCGTATGCGTCGCAAGGAGGCGGAGGAACCAGGGCAGGTGAAGTGACCGCGAGTCTTCCATAGCGGCTATGTGGGGGGACGTTTATAATGCTGGTGCTGACGGAGGGTGTGAAGCGGGGTCGCGACCAGGGGGGGCGGGGCCTTGGACGGACTTTGGCATGCTGCTGTAGCAGGAAAAAATGTTTTCCTCTCTACAGCAGCAACACACCAGAAGCTGTGGGCCTATTTTGATGGGGGGCTTGGAGCTGCAGCTCCATCCGCCCCATTGTTAATCCGGCTCTGCTGATGACTCATCTGTCCCTGACACGACGGTACACATGTTTAAGGGGAAGAAAGCTGAGGTAAATTTCCCTCCTCTCATGAAGAAAAAGAGCGGGAATCTCCAGACAAGAAGCTGCAGCTTCCCAAAAAGAATTCTCAGGGAGTATCCTTTCCCTACTAGGGCCAGGATACGATGGGAATCTTCCCCTAGGGTGGACAAAGCTTTGTCACGTTTACCCAAAAGGTAGCGCTGACTTAATGGCTATCCTCAGGGATCCTGCAGATAGCTTGCAGTAAAAGTACTTTGAAGTCCATTTACGCACATTCTTGTACACTACTCAGACCGGTGATTGTGTCGGCATGTGTTTATAGCGCTGTAGCAGCGTGGACAGATACCTTATCAGCGGAGATTGAAACCCTAGATAAGGATACCATGGTATTGACCCTAGTATATATATATATATATATATATATATATACATACATACAGGTTGAGTATCCCTTATCCAAAATGCTTGGGACCAGCGGTATTTTGGATATCTGATTTTTCCGTATTTTTGAATAATTGCAAACCATAATGAGAGATCATGGTGATGGGACCTAAATCTAAGCACAGAATACATTTATGTTTTATATACATCTTATACACACAGCCTGAAGGTAATTTTAGCCAATATTTTTTATAACTTTGTGCATTAAACAAAGTGTGTGTACATTCACACAACTCATTTATGTTTCCTATACACCTTATACACACAGCCTGAAGGTGATTTAATACAATATTTTTAATAACTTTGTGTAATAAACAAAGTTTGTGTACACTGAGCCATCAAAAAACAAAGGTTTCATTATTTCACTCACTCAAAAAACTCCGTATTTCGGAATATTTCGTATTTCGGAATATTTGGATATGGGATACTCAACCTGTGTGTGTGTGTGTATGTGTGTATGTATGTATATATATATATATATATATATATTAGTGGTATAACCTGCCGCACACAGTATTGTCCATGTTAGGAGTGCTGGATACATAATATGTTACAATAGTCCCAGAAGAAAAGAAACCAGCACCTCCAAATTACTGCATAATAAAATCTTTATCAAAAAATAAGATCTTAAAAGCACCAGAGGCAAGAAACATTAGTAGAAGCACATGGGGTGTCAAAAAACTGCATAATATCATATCACCATTTCAACGTGGTAAGTAGTGCAAGCCTCCAGCAACAAACAGGTAGGTCGACAGCTGTTTCGGTGCTCAGAGGCACCTTCCTCATGGACAGTGTGTCAGAATTAGCGGCTTTGTCACATAAAAGCCCCTATCTGGTTTTCCATATGGATAGAGCAGAATTGCGGACCCGTTCACAATTTCTGCTGAAAGTGGTATCCTCTTTTCATATGAACCAACCTATTGTGGTGCCTGTGGCTACACATGACTTGGAGGATTCCGAGTTATTTGATGTGGTCAGGGCTTTGAAAATTTACGTGTCCAGAACGGCTAGAGTCAGGAAAACTGAAGCGCTGTTTGTCCTGTATGCATCCAACAAGATTGGTGCCCCTGCTTCAAAGCAAACTATTGCTCGCTGGATTTGTAACACGATTCAGCAAGCGCATTCTGCGGCTGGATTGCCGTTACCAAAATCGGTCAAGGCCCATTCCACTAGGAGGGTGGGCTCTTCTTGGGCGGCTGCCCGGGGGGTCTCGGCACTACAGCTGTGTCGAGCTGCTACTTGGTCGGGTTCAAACACTTTTGCAAAATTCTATAGGTTTGATACCCTGGCTGAGGAGGACCTCATGTTTGCTCAATCGGTGCTGCAGAGTCATCCACACTCTCCCGCCCGTTTGGGAGCTTTGGTATAATCCCCATGGTCCTTACGGAGTCCCCAGCATCCTCTAGGAAGTTAGAGAAAATAAGATTTTACTTACCGGTAAATCTATTTCTCGTAGTCCGTAGAGGATGCTGGGCGCCCGTCCCAAGTGCGGACTACTTCTGCAATACTTGTATATAGTTATTGCTTCAATAAGGGTTACGTTATAGTTGCATCGGTCTTGCACTGATGATATGTTGCTTTCATACTGTTAACTGGGTAGTTATCACAAGTTATACGGTGTTGATTGGTGTGGCTGGTATGAATCTTGCCCTTGGATTAACAAAATCCTTTCCTTTTACTTTCCATCTCCTCTGGGCACAGTTTCTCTAACTGAGGTCTGGAGGCGGGTCATAGAGGGAGGAGCCGGTGCACACCAGGAACTAAATTCTTTCTTAAAGTGCCCATGTCTCCTGCAGAGCCCGTCTATCCCCATGGTCCTTACGGAGTCCCCAGCATCCTCTACGGGCTACGAGTAATAGATTTACCGGTAAGTAAAATCTTAATATATATATATATATATACACACACACACACACACACACACACACACACACACACACACACACACACACACACGCTGAGTATCCCATATCCAAATATTCCGAAATGGAGACTTTTTTGAGTGAGATAGTGAAACCTTTGTTTTCTGATGGCTCAATGTACACAAACTTTGTTTAATACACAAAGTTATTAACAATATTGTATTAAATGACCTTTAGGCTGTGTGTATAAGGTGTATATGAAACAAATGAATTGTGTGAATGTAGACACACTTTGTTTAATGCACAAAGTTATAAAAAAATATTGCCTAAAATGACCTTCAGGCTGTGTGTATAAGGTACATATGTAACATAAATGCATTCTGTGCTTAGACTTAGGTCCCATCACCATGATATCTCATTATGGTATGCAATTATTCCAAAATACGGAAAAATCCGATATCCAAAATACCTCTGGTCCTAAGCATTTTGGATAAGGGATACTCAACCTGTATATATGTGTGTGTGTATGTATGTATGTATGTGTGTGTGTATATATATATATATATATATATATATAATGTGTAATATTTATATATTTCTCATGTCCTAGAGGATGCTGGGGACTCCGTCGGGACCATGGGGAATAGACAGGCTCCGCAGGAGACATGGGCACTAAAAAGAACTTTAGATATGGGTGTGCACTGGCTCCTCTCTCTGCCCCTCCTCCAGAACTCAGTTTGATACTGTGCCCAGAGGAGATTGGGTGCATTACATGGAGCTCTCCTGAATTTCCTGAAAGAAATAATTTTTGTTAGGTTTTTTAATTTCAGGGAGCCTGCTGGCAACAGGCTCCCTGCATCGAGGGACTGAGGAGAAAGAAGCAGACCTACTTAAATGCTAAACTCTGCTTCTTAGGCTACTGGACACCATTAGCTCCAGAGGGAGTCGGAACGCAGGTCTCTCCTAGCTGTTCGTCCTGGAGCCGCGCTGCCGTCCTCCTCACAGAGCCGGAAGATAGAAGCGGGGTGAGTATAAGAAGATAAAAGACTTCAGAGGCGGCAGAAGACTTCAGATCTTCACTGAGGTAACGCTGCGTGCCATTGCTCCCACACAAAACACACACAGCAGGCACTGTAAGGGTGCAGGGCGCAGGGGGGGCACCCTGGGCAGCAATTTACACCTCTGGGACTGGTAAAACTAGATATATTGGCTCTGTGGGCTGTATATGGGTATCCCCCGCCAGTTTTTGAATGGATTCGAGCGGGACCGAAGCCCGCCGCCATTTTTCTCCACATCACAAGCTGAGAAGCTGGCTCCCCGGACTCTCCCCTGCTGAACACGGTGACAGAGGGGTTTAAAGAAGGGGTGGGGGGCACATAATTTGGCGCAATCAAGATATATATATATATATATATATATATATATATATATATTTCTCTAATGTCCTAGTGGATGCTGGGGACTCCGTAAGCACCATGGGGAATAGACTGGCTCCGCAGGAGACGGGGCACTCTAAGAAAGATTTAGTACTACTGGTGTGCACTGGTTCCTCCCTCTATTCCCCTCCTCCAGACCTCAGTTAGAATCTGTGCCCGGCCAGAGCTGGGTGCTTTTAGTGGGCTCTCCTGAGCTTGCTAATAAGAAAGTATTTTAGTTAGGTTTTTTATTTTCAGAGAGCTTCTGCTGGCAACAGACTCTCTGCTACGAGGGACTGAGGGGAGAGAAGCAAACCTACTAACTGCGGCTAGGTTGCGCTTCTTAGGCTACTGGACACCATTAGCTCCAGAGGGTTCGAACACAGGATCTTAACCTTGGTCGTCCGTTCCCGGAGCCGCGCCGCTGTCCCCCTCGCAGAGCCAGAAGACAGAAGCCGGCAGAAGACTCCGGTCTTCACATGAGGTAGCGCACAGCACTGCAGCTGTGCGCCATTGCTCCCACACTAACCCACACACTCCGGTCACTGTAGGGTGCAGGGCGGGGGGGGGGGCGGGCGGGCGCCCTGGGCAGCAATTAAGTACCTCCTGGCAAAAGCAGCATATATACAGTTGGACACTGTTATATGCATGAGCCCCAGCCATTCATTTTACACAAAATCGCGGGAGAAGCCCGCCGCTGAGGGGGCGGGGCCTTCTCCCTCAGCACTCACCAGCGCCATTTTCTCTCCACAGCTCCGCTGAGAGGAAGCTCCCCAGGCTCTCCCCTGCACAATAGAGAGGGTGAAAAAGAGAGGGGGGCACATAAATTTGGCGTAAAAACAATATATACAGCAGCTACTGGGTTAACACTAAGTTACTGTGTGATTCCTGGGACATATAGCGCTGGGGTGTGTGCTCTCTGTCTCTCCATTTTCTCTCCTGTGTGATTCCTGGGTCATATAGCGCTGAGGTGTGTGCTGGCATACTCTCTCTCTGTCTCTCCAAAGGGCCTTGTGGGGGAACGGTCTTCAAATAGAGCATCCCCTGTGTGTGTGGTGTGTCGGTACGTGTGTGTCGACATGTCTGAGGTAAAGGGCTCCCCTAAGGAGGAGATAGAGCAAATGTGTGAGAGAGGGTGTCTCCGTCGACAACGCCGACACCTGTTTGGATATGTAAGTGCTGAGGTAAATTTATTGCACAAAAGATTAGAGAACAGACAGGAAATCTACCCATGTCTGCCCCTGTGTCACAGAGACCTTCAGAGTCTCACAATGCTCACTGTCCAAAATAATAAACACTGATATCGACACGGAGTTTGACTCCAGTGTCGACTACGATAATGCAAAGTTACAGCCAAGATGGCTGAAAGGTATTCAATATATGATTATTGTAATAAAAGATTATTTGCATATCACTGATGTCTCATTTTTCCCTGCCACAAGGGTACACATGTTAAGGGGAAGAAAGCCGAGGTAAATTTCCCTCCTCTCATGAGGAAAAAGAGCGGGAATCTCCAGACACGAGACTGCAGCTTCCCACAAAGAATTCTCAGGCAGTGTCCCTTCCCCACTAGGGCCAGGAGGTGATGGGAATCTTCCCCTAGGGTGTCCGGTTTGCACAGAAGGTAGCACTAGCTATTCTCAGGGATCCTGCAGATAGCGTGCACATTCTAGTATACTACTCAGACCAGTGATTGTGTCGGCATGGGTTTATAGCGCTGTGGCAGCGTGGACAGGTACCTTATCAGCAGAGATTGAGACCCTAGTATGCATATATATATATATATATATATATATATGTATATATAGAGATATATATGTATATATAGAGAGATATATATATATATATATATATATATTAAAGATGCTGTCTTAAGTGATAGATAGATATATATATATATATATATATATATATATAAAACATGCCCAAAGAGACATTTCTGCTTGACGTGTCCTGTAGAATATGCCACGGTCAGATGATGCCGACTTAAGAGGCATGTGGAAGGCTGAGGATTGTGTGGAGAAGGGTTCTCGGACCTGGTCTACACAGCTTATAGCTGGTAATTCTGATATTTTGCCTTAAATTCCTGCACAGCCTAGGAAAGCACAACATTATCAAATGCAGCCTTTCGAATAAAGAAACAAAGTCCGAGGTGCGTCCTTTCTTGCCAGAGGCGGGGGCAGAGGAAAGAAGCTGCACAACACAGCTAGTTCCCAGGAACAAAAGTCCTCCCCGGCCTCTACAAAAATCCACCGCATGTCGCTGGGGCTCCACAGGCGGAGCTAGGCCCGGTGGGGGCATGCTTTCGTCAGTTCAGCCACAAGTGGGTTCACTCACTGTTAGTTCCCTGGGCAATAGATATTGTGTCTCAGGGATACAAGCTGGACTTTCTGAAGATGCCCCCTCACCGACGGCCCTGCCGGCTTCCCCCCACGAGAGGGAAACAGGGTTAACTGCAATTCATAAATTGTATCTTCAACAGGTGGTGGTCAAGGTTCCCCTCCTTCAACAAGGAGGGGGTTATTATTCGACCATGTTGTAGTCCCGAAACCAGACTGTTCGGTCGGACCCATATTGAATTTAAAATCCCTGAACATATACCTGAAAGGGTTCAAGTTCAAGATGGAATCGCTAAGAGCGGTTATTGCAAGCCTGAAAATGGAGATTTTATGGTGACTCGGGACAAAAAGGATGCATACCTTCATGTCCCCATTTATCCACCTCATCAGGCGTACCTCAGAATTGCGGTATGGGATGGTCATTACCAATTTCAGACGTTGCCGTTTGGTCTCTCCACGGCCTTGAGAATATTCACCAAGGTAATGGCGGAAATGATGGTGCTCCTGCGGAAGCAAGGTGTTACTATTATCACGTACTTGGACAATCTCCTCATAAAAGCGAGATCAAGAGAGCAGTTGCTGAACAGCGTATCACTTTCTCTGGAAGTGAAACGGCAACACGGCTGGATTCTATATATTCCAAAGTCGCAGTTGGTTCTTACAGCTCATCTGCCTCTCCTAGGCATGATCCTAGACACAGACCAGAAAAGGGTTTATCTCCCGATAGAGAGAGCTCAGAAGCTTGTGACACTGGTCAGGAATCTATTAAAACCAAAACAGGTGTCAGTGCATCACTGCACTCGAGTTCTGGGAAGGAGGGTGGCATCAGTCGAGGCCATTCCCTTCGGCAGGTTCCATAGGAGGACCTTCCAATGGGACTTACTGGACAAGTTTTCCGGATCACAACTTCGGATGCATCGGTTAATCACCCTATCCCCCAGAGCCAGGGTGTCTCTCCTGTGGTGACTGCAGTGTGCTCACCTTCTCGAAGGTCGCAGATTCGGCATTCAGGACTGGGTCCTGGTGACCACGGATGCAAGCCTCCGAGGGTGGGGAGCGGTCACACAGGGAAGAAATTTCCAAGGGCTGTGGTCAAGGCAGGAGACTTGCCTTCACATCAATATCCTGGAACTAAGGGCCAACGCCCTAAGTCAAGAGGAGACCCTGCTTCGCGACCAACCGGTTCTGATCCAGTCAGACCGCAGTGGCTCATGTAAACCGCCAAGGCGGCACAAGGAGCAGGGTGGCGATGGTAGAAGCCACCAGAATTCTTCGCTGGGCGGAGACTCACATAAGCGCACTGTCAGCAGTGTTCATTTCGGGAGTGGACAACTGGGAAGCAGACTTCCTCAGCAGGCACGACCTCCACCCGGGAGAGTGGGGACTTCATCAGGAAGTCTTCACGCAGATTGCAAATCGATGGGAACTGCCACAGGTGGACATGATGGCGTCCCGCCTCAACAAAAAGCTAAAAAGGTATTGCGCCAGGTCAAGGGACCCTCAGGCGATAGCTGTGGACGCACTAGTAACACCGTGGGTGTTCCAGTCGGTCTATGTGTTTCCTCC
This sequence comes from Pseudophryne corroboree, assembly GCF_028390025.1. Lineage (NCBI taxonomy): Eukaryota > Metazoa > Chordata > Amphibia > Anura > Myobatrachidae > Pseudophryne > Pseudophryne corroboree. Next base: position 389,830,334 of record NC_086448.1, on the reverse strand, counting down.
TCTTCCTCTCATACCAAAGGTGCTGAGAATTGTAAGAAAAAGAGGAGTGAGAACAATACTCATTGTTCCGGAATGGCCAAGAAGGACTTGGTACCCGGAACTGCAATAAATGCTCACAGAAGACCCATGGCCTCGGCCTCTCAGACAGGACCTGTTGCAACAAGGGCCCTGTCTGTTTCAAGACTTACCGCGGCTGCGTTTGGCGGCATGGCGGTTGAACGCCGGATCCTAGCGGAAAAAGGCATTCCGGATGGAGTTATTCCTACGCTGATAAAGGCTAGGAAGGACGTGACAGCAAAGCATTATCACCGTATATGGCGAAAATATGTTGCTTGGGGTGAGGCCAGGAAGGCCCCTACTGAGGAATTCCAGCTGGGTCGATTCCTGCACTTCCTTCAGTCAGGAGTGACTATGGGCCTTAAATTAGGGTCCATAAAGGTCCAGATTTCGGCCCTATCCATTTTCTTTCAAAAAGAACTGGCTTCACTGCCTGAGGTTCAGCCGTTTGTTAAGGGAGTGCTGCATATTCAGCCCCCTTTTGTGCCACCAGTGGCACCTTGGGATCTTAACGTGGTGTTGGATTTCCTGAAATCCCACTGGTTTGAGCCACTTAAAACCGTGGAACTAAAGTATCTCACGTGGAAAGTGGTCATGCTGTTGGCTTTAGCTTCAGCTAGGCGTGTATCAGAATTGGCGGCTTTGTCATGTAAAAGCCCCTATCTGGTTCTCCATATGGACAGGGCAGAATTGCGGACTCGTCCGCAATTTCTGCCAAAGGTGGTGTCATCTTATCATTTGAACCAACCTATTGTGGTGCCTGCGGCTACTTGTGACTTGGAGGAGTCCAAGCTGTTTGACGTAGTCCGGGCTTTGAAGATTTAGGTAACCAGAACGGCTGGAGTCAGGAAGACTGACTCGCTGTTTATCCTGTATGCATCCAACAAGCTGGGTGCTCCTGCTTCAAAGCAAACTATTGCTCGCTGGATCTGTAACACGATTCAGCAGGCTCATTCTGCGGCTGGATTGCCGCATCCAAAATCAGTGAAAGCCCATTCCACAAGGAAGGTGGGCTCTTCTTGGGCGGCTGCCCGAGGGGTCTCGGCATTACAGCTTTGCCGAGCTGCTACTTGGTCGGGTTCAAACACATTTGCAAAATTCTACAAGTTTGATACCCTGACTGAGGAGGACCTTGTGTTTGCCCATTCGGTGCTGCAGAGTCATCCGCACTCTCCCGCCCGTTTGGGAACTTTGGTATAATCCCCATGGTCCTTACGGAGTCCCCAGCATCCACTAGGACGTTAGAGAAAATAAGATTTTACTCACCGGTAAATCTATTTCTCGTAGTCCGTAGTGGATGCTGGGCGCCCGTCCCAAGTGCGGACTTTCTGCAATACGTGTATATAGTTATTGCTTAATAAAGGGTTATGTTATGTTGGCATCCATTGGTTGATGCTCTGTTGTTTGTTCATACTGTTAACTGGGTAAGTTTATCACAAGTTATACGGTGTGATTGGTGTGGCTGGTATGAGTCTTACCCTGGGTTCCAAAATCCTTTCCTTGTAATGTCAGCTCTTCCGGGCACAGTTTCCTTAACTGAGGTCTGTAGGAGGGGCATAGAGGGAGGAGCCAGTGCACACCAGTAGTACTAAATCTTTCTTAGAGTGCCCTGTCTCCTGCGGACCCCTTCTATTCCCCATGGTCCTTACGGAGTCCCCAGCATCCACTACGGACTACGAGAAATAGATTTACCGGTGAGTAAAATCTTATTTTATATATATATATATATATATATATATATATATATATATATATATATATATATATATATATATATATATATATAAAAGGCGCTATCTGGGAATTTTGGTTTCCAAAGTTATTAGCGCTGGGTGTTTGCTGGCATACTCTCTCGCTGTCTCTCCTAAGGGCCTTGTGGGGGAACTGTCTCCAGATTATAGATTCCCTGTGTGTTTGTGGTGTCTGTACGTGTGTGTCGGCATGTCTGAAGCGGAAGGCTCTTCTATGGAGGAGGTGGAGCAATTGAGTGTGGTGTGTCCGTCGGCAACGCCGACACCTGACTCGGTGGATATGTGGAATGTTTTAAATGCTAATGTGAATTTATTACACGAGAGGTTGGACAAAGCAGAGTCCAGAGAATGTACTTTTACTATGTCGCAGGGGCAAGCGCCCACTATCCCAGGTTGTAGACACGGATACCGACACGGATTCTGACTCCAGTGTCGACTATGTTGATGCGAAGTTACAGCCAAATTGGCTAAAAGTATTCATTATATGATTATTGCAATAAAAGAGGTGTTGCATATCACAGATGACCCCTCTGTCCCTGACATGAGGGTGCGCATGTATAAGGAAAAGAAACCTGAGGTAACCTTTCCCCCTTCTCATCAGCTGAACGTGTTATTTGAAAAGGCTTGGGAATCTCCGGACAAAAAACTGCATATTCCCAAAAGGATTCTTATGGCGTATCCTTTCCCGGCTAAGGACAGGATACGGTGGGAATCCTCCCCAAGGGTGGACAAAGCGTTGACACGCTTATCCAAAAAGGTAGCGCTGCCATCTCAAGATACCGCAACCCTGAACGATCCTGCTGATCGTAGGCAGGAGACTACCTTGAAGTCAATTTACACACATACTGGTACATTACTCAGACCGGCGATAGCGTCGGCTTGGGTTTGTAGCGCTGTAGCAGCATGGAGAGATACCTTATCTGCTGATATAGATACGCTGGATAAGGAAACCATTTTATTGACCCTGGGTCATATTAAGGATGCTGTCCTATATATGAGAGATGCTCAGAGAGACGTTGGCCTACTGGGGTACAGAGCCAACGCTATGGCGATTTCTGCTAGACGAGCCCTATGGACCCGACAATGGACCGGTGATGCCGACTCGAAGAGGCATATGGAGGTTTTGCCTTACAAGGGTGAGGAATTGTTTGGGGAAGGTCTCACGGACCTGGTTTCCACAGCTACTGCAGGTAAATCAACTTTTCTGCCTTATGTTTCCTCACAACCTAAGAAAACGCTGCATAATCAGATGCAGTTCTTCCGATCGCATAAACCCAAGAGAGTACGGGGATCTTCCTTTCTTGCCAGAGGTAAGGGCAGGGGGAAAAGCTGCCAACTACAGCTAGTTCCCAGGAGCAGAAGTCCTCCCCGGCCTCTACAAAATCCACAGCATGATGCTGGGGCTCCGCTGATGGAGTCCGCCCCAGTGGGGGCACGTCTTGGACTTTTCAGCCATGTCTGGGTTCTCTCACAGGTAGATCCGTGGGCAATAGAAATTGTTTCCCAGGGTTACAAGCTGGAATTCGAAGAGGTGCCTCCTCGCCGGGTTTTCAAATCGGCCCTACCGGCTTCTTCCCCAGAGAGGGAGATGGTTTTAAATGCAATTCAAAAATTGTGTCTTCAACAAGTTGTGGTCAAGGTTCCCCTGCTTCAGAGAGAGAGAGAGAGAGCCTGTCTCTGTTTTTCAGTGGCCATCAGTGTTATCCGTTGTGGAATTGGGGACATTCCTTATGTAAAAAAATCCCCAATTTACCGATCCCGACCGTTTTCAGTTGGGATTGAGCAATCAAGACTTGTTGAATATTCTTGATTCCTGTGTCAGGGTATATGTAAGCGACAGCCAAGTTTCCGGGCATCAGGAAATTGCAACAATTCTCAAAGATGTAGGGTGACTTTTACACTAAGAATCTTTAATATTAAACACACTATGATATTAATTTTCTACTATAAATTTCCCTGTCTTTAATACATCGGGCCCCCAGAAGTCTTAATCCTGCTCTGCTATCAACAAGTTGATGTGAATTCTACTTTACATCAGCTCCATGATGTTTACATCATTGGAAATGTAATATTCACAGGAACATAATTTTCAATTAGCAGCTCAATTTGTAATTTTGATTCAGTGGCCTTGATTTTTTACAAAGCTTCTGATACCTTAAATATTTCCATGGTCTTGCCAACATATAATTTAATGCCTAGTTATTTTAATAGTTACGTACACAGAAAATACTTGTGCAAGTATAATTTTAGAATGTTTTAGTAGTTCGACGCTGTTGGGTAATTCATTTGTGCCCTATAATTTTTTGGGCAAACCCCCGCCCCCTCTGTTTTCAGGTAGAAACACAGGATTCAGAATTAATTCCCAGATCCATGTATTTTCGCGATCATGGTTGTGAAAGAAGGCACTTATCAGGGATTTTGTTTTGCTTAAATAACCCCCAGGGGATCAGTTAGCTTTGTTAATTTGTTGTGGCTATTTGAATTCACTACATTGGGTTTGTCTCAGTATGAAGTGCGCAAGGGAAATAAAGGGTGTGGACTGTAAGTGTATAAGCAAGTAATTTTGATCATATGAGAATGAACAGCCAGAAATCTGCATAAACCAACAGTTCTTCTGGTGCTTTCATTTAAGATAAAATATTAGTGTCTAAAATCTTGTTCCAGTGAAGTAGACCGTTTGTTAGATGTTTCAAACATAACATAAATAGATCTACAAAGATTTGGATGTTTTCACTGCACGTTTTCTAAATTAAGTTAACTTTGTATTTAATTATTTAGTTGTCATCCTCATTCTGTCATAACAGCAAGGATGCTTAGCATTAGAAATACAACATTTTTAATATATGTACCATAAAAATAACAAAAGAATTAACATCAAAGTTAAACTTAATTTATTTTTCATCCACTAGGGGTCACTAGAGTACTTTTGGGATATGGACAGGGCGTTAGCAGTTATAGGCACATTTAAATATTTAAATTACTAACCCTCCTCCCCTCCATACTCCCAAGATGCCTCAGTGTGTTTTTTGTGCCTACCAGGGAAGGCACGTTCTGGACTCTGCTCCAGACTTTACTTTAAAACTGTTTTTATTTTTTCAAGGCACAGGCCTTCCCAAGTTACTGAGAAGCTTGGGTCCGGGACTGTGTGTGCTGTTTTATAAGCAGCAGAAGGCTTGTCGGTTCTTAAACACCGCCATAGACCTTAATCAGCCTTGGCTGCAGGAGCTTTCTGAGAAGCCCCGTCCGATCCTTCAGACCCCCCGGCAGACGGTAAGGAACGGGCGATTAGCTCATGCTGCCGCAGCCTCTCCGTTTGACCATTTTTACTGTGGGCAGCCTGTAGCGCTCGGTCAGCTCAAGCTGTCGCCGCTCCGTGTGTGGGAGGTAACAGGTGTGATTGCTGCCGTAACGCCGGCACCACTCTCCCCAGGTCCCCGCTGCTGTACTATGTAAGTGGACAGTCAGCTACCGCTGCTTAGTGGTGGTATAGCCGCCGGGCTGCGCAGACCTCTTTCTCCCCAGCTCTCACAGCTATCCGGGGCTTCCTGTGCTCGACAGGAAAGCTGCAGCTCACTGCACTGTGTAGCAATAAGCTGTGGAGGGAGTTATAATGGCGGCCCAGTCCAACGATTCCCCTCAGCATAACGGGGAGGCGGCCATGGACAATGTGCTTCTTCTTGTTATGTTTTAGACCTGTTTGCATAATCTAAGACAGGCTGTTAATCCTATGAGCATATATACCTTTATTATACATACCTGGGTATATATAAAAAAAAACAACAAAAAAAAACACATGATGTGGATGCCATTTTATAATAACTTCCTGATTCTTCTGCAGGAATTTGGAGGGTGCAGGGGTGTTAGTAGGATTTTTAGTGAAGCACACATTTCACAGAACTTAATTGTACTAAGGTGCGGTGCACTCGGTCTTATACACACTTCAATTATTTTTTTACCGAGTCGTGAGGATTTTTGTTTCACTGTAATACTGTCTGTGTCCATGATGACTAGAAAAGCAAATGCGAAATCAAAGAAGCAGCTTGTCTGCGATAACTGATAATGTGTTACATGATGAATCTTCCACTTGCACAGTGTGTCTTGCAAATACAGATCCAAATAAGGACCTCTGCCCTGATCCTCATTGGGCTATGATGGCAGGTGTAATGGCTGATTTGGCATCAGGATTGTCTGCTGCATGGAAGGACCGCGAGTCAGCAAGGTCTGATCCATGGTCAATGCCGCCTGAGCAGCCAGAGTGGGCTCAGGATATTTCGAGAACTTTGCAGGGTTTGCAAAAAGTCCATGAATAGTTCCTATCCTAAGTCAAATCCTAAATTCACATTGTTTGTCTCATAATTTACCGGTTTCCTTGATTTTACAATCTGAAGATTCAATTCCAGACCTTGTATCTCAGGAAGAAGAGGAGGAAGGTGAATTAGGTCAGGAGTCAGATACTGAGGTCACTGATTGCCCAGGCATTGATGATCTCACAGGGCGGTACGCCAGGTGCTAGATTTCACTGAGACAGATGAGCCTGTCAAAAGATGAGGTTTTATTTGCTAAGAGACAAATGTCTACTCTTGTGTTTTCTTTTTTCCCGAGTCTCTTAATAAGCAGTTGACTGAAGCATGGCAAGATCCAGGTAAACTCTCTTTTCTGTGCCAGAACTATTTCTGTCTAACTACTCTTTCCCACAGTCTGGCAACTAAATGGGAAAATTCACCACCAGTGGATTCTTTAGTTTCAAAAGTTGTGAAGGAGTTAACCATTCCAGTCCCCGCTGCAACGACGCCTAAAGACTCGTCTGAGCGTAAGCTTGAGGCCATCCATTTATACAGCTGCAGGTATGTTGCTTAGACCTGCTTTAGTTCGAGTTTGGGTTAACAAAGCTGTAGTAGCATGGACGAAACAGCTCAGATTAGGCCTACAAAAAGGTCTTTACTCAGACCAGCTTATACTTCTAACTGATCACATTTGTGAATTGACTGAGTAATTGGCTATGGCATCTATGGATGTTGGACAAGTCAGTTCTTGGATTTCAGCCTCTATTATTGCTGCCCATCGGGCTCTTTGGTTGCGGTCTTGGCAGGCCGAGGCTTAGTCAAAACGAGTAATAGAGGCCTTGCCTTATACTGGCAATATGTTATTTGGTCCTGAATTGGACAAATAGATTTCTCAGGCTACAGGAGGAAAATCTGTGTTCCTACAGTTGCCCACATCAGTTCCTAAAAGGAAGTATGCTGGACCAGCGTTCACATCTTTTAGAACTCAGTCCTTTCAAGGCCGTGCTCAAGGAACAACCATACAGAGTAGACTTGGTAGAGAACGTGGTTTTCAACAAGCCACTAACCGTCGACAAGAAACAAGGCCAGCTGACAAACCAGTGGCATGACATGCTTCCAGCCCATCTCGAATATTCAGTTGTGGGAGCACAATTGCAAAAAGTTGCCACCTGCGCACTGAGGTGATCTTATCTAGTGATTTTGGTGAGCTGCTAATGTTTGTAGGTGATCTAGCCTACTAAACAAATTGCAAAGTACGTGAAACACTGCGCTCAGCCCCTAAAGTCTGTCCTTGACCGAATTTTTTTTATCTCCGTGCGTGTGCAGTCTCAATTCTGGTTTGGTTATGTGTTGTATAATGAGAGCCAATTATTGCGTCAATCTATGTCAGACAGGTGAAAAGATGCACAGTTGTAAAAATGCTTTTTTATTTAGGAGTCACAGTGCTCCTATCAAATAACTACTTAGTGCTGTAAGATGTCTTGCTACAACTAGAAATTAACTCTCTCCATACAATGGCATAAATTAATCCCATGCAAAAGTCCCTTTAAAGTCTCTGTACGCTGCTTGTTTGAATGTTAAGGTGATTATCTGATGTCGTTTCAACTTTCTAGTTGTTCGTTACATTATAATGTTAGATGTAATTCTCCATTGTTCATCCTTTGTTTTGCTCCTGTTTGGCTCAGCAAAAAAACACTGAGGAGTATGGAGGGGGAGGGGGGTTACGAATTTAAATATTTAAATGTGCCTATCCCTGCTAACACCCCGTCCATTTCCCAAGAGTGCTACTGTGACCCCTATGGATTCAAAGAAAAGGATTTATCTGGTAAGTACCAAAATCCTATTTTTTTTTAAATTCAATAAATGTTTCTTTTACACCCTAGAGGATGATGGGGTCCAATTTAGTACCATGGGGTATAGAGGGCTCCACTAGGAGCCATGGGCACTTTAAGAGTTTAATAGTGTGGGCTGGCTCCTCCCTCTGTGTCCCTCCTACCAGACTCAGTTTAGAAAATGTGCCCGGTGGAGCCGGTCACAGCTAGGGGAGCTCCTAGGAGTTTTTTTTGTTTTAATAGAGTTATTAGGTTACATGGAGGCTGCTAGCAACAGCCTCCCTCTTCGTGGGACTTAGGGGGGGTGAATAGGAACAAACTCTTGAAGTTAATGGTTCTCTATCTCCGCTGACAATACACTGAGCTACTGAAGGTGCTGATCGCAAGCCCAGGAGGCGACCGCTCACTCCCGCAGCACGCCCGCCACCCCCTAACAGAGCCAGAAGAAAGAAGAGTGTTGAGTACAGCGCCGATGGCCCGGTTAGCGGGTCGCCGTCAGGAATGGCGGCACAAGGGTGGGAGCACAGCTCTGACCGGCTGCACTTCAATGCAGGCTCAGCAACACATGCTGTGAGCGGTTGAGGGGCGTCCTGAGCCAGCGCTGATACCCTACACTGGTCAATCAGCTAGCAGGGGCTAAACCCGCTGTTACAATAAAATCCTCAGGCCAGCATAATACAATTTGTGTGGGAAGCCGCGCGCCATTACAGTGGGCAGGGCTTCTCCTCAGAGCTGATCCAGCACTCACCAGCGCCATTTTCTCCCTGCAGATCTGAGGTACAGAACGCTGACAGGGAGTACTGCCCTCCACATAACTCCAGATATCCTCTACGGTACCAGGGTGTTATAGACAGGGGGGAGTGTGTTGGTAGTGCTAATTGATCTATTAAGGTTGGTTAGTCAGCGTTGGGCTTTTATCATAATTACTGCCCACAGGGGCACTGTGTGGCGGGCTCCTTATACTCTGTGACTCTCTGAAGGTACTCTGGGGGGAACTGTCTGACATTTTCCTGTGTGTGTTAGTGTGCATCTCACATTAACATGTCTAAGGACTCTGTGTCCTGTGCTGTAGAGTGTTTATCTTCTCCTTAAGAGTCTCTTCCATGTACTCAGGACTGCAATGTGCTTTCTCAGCCTTCTGAATCCGAACCCCCGTGGGTGGATTCTTTAAGGGGAATGATATCCCAGATTTCAACTAGGATGTCACATAATGAAAAATAGATGCAGTTTTTGAGAAAATCTGTGGAGGGTTTGACATACTCAGTCCCCACTGTTTCGTTTAAGATAACCAGAAAAAACGTACACTTGCCCAGATAATGCCAGTTGGCACTGATACCGACTCTGCTGCAGGGGACGGTGACGGGGATATGCAGGAGGTGGAAGGGGGGTGGGATGCATCACTTGCTAAGGGGGCGCAACTAATGATTGAAGCCATTAGGGATGTTTTACATGTTACTGAGAAGGTACCTGAGCAGGTAGAGGAATCTTATTTTACTGAAAGTAAGAAATTCTCTCTTACCTTCCCGACTTCTAAGGAGTTAAACTCTTTGAAAAATCCTGGGAAAACCCAGAGAAAAAATTCCAGATCCCAAAAAGGATTCTTATTGCTTTACCTTTCCCTGAAGAGGACAGAAAAAAGTGGAAAAAACCCATCTATAGTAGACGCTTCTGTATTTAGGTTGTCAAAATAGGTGGTTTTTATCTATCCCTGGTTCAACTGCTTTGAAAGAGCCGGCTGACCGCAAGATTGAGACTACGCTCAGATCACTATACACAGCTACTGGCGTAGCTTTAAGGCTCACCATTGCTTGTGCATCTAAAGCCATAGTATAGTGGTCAGGCACATTACTTGAGGACTTGGATATTATGGAAAGGTGTGACATTGAATTGTTTTTGCGTCATACACAGGATTCTGTGGATTTCATGGTGGAGGCCATGAAGGACATTGGCATGCTGAATGCAAGCGCTTCATCCATGGCGGTCTCGGCACGCAGGGGACTCTGGCTACGACAATGGACTACGGATACAGAATCCAAGAAAAGTGTGTAGAACCTTCCCTTTACAGGTCATTCTCTGTTTGGGGATGCATGGATTTCTGCGGCAACTGCCGGTAAGTCAACCTTTCTTCCCTCAGCAGCACCACAGACTAGGAAATCTTATCCTATGTCTACACTGCAGTCCTTTCGGACTGCAGAATGTAAAAAATCCAAACCCCCCTTCCACCTTCTTTAGGGGAGGTCGGGGAAAATCCAGAAAACATGCACCAGCAGGATCTCCGTAACAGAAACCAAGTTCTGCTTCCTCAAAATCTTCAGCATGACTGTGGTCCTCCCAGCCTGGAGATCAGTCAGGTGGGAGCGAGACTAAAAGATTTCAATCACATCTGGGCGTCATCATGTTTGGACCCCTGGTTAACAGATATTGTTGTCCAGGGGTACAGACTGGAGTTTCAAGATCTCCCGCCTCACAGATTCTTCAAATCAGGCTTACCAGCTTCGCTGACAGAGCTATCCTACAGGATGCCATTCAAAAATTGGTTCAAACAAATGTCACTGTTCCAGTTCCACCTCACCTACAACACAAGGGTTGTTACTCAAACCTGTTTGTGGTACTGAAACCGGACGGTTCGGTAAGGCCAATATTAAACCTAAAGTCGTTGAACCCCTACTTGAGGGAATTCAAATTCATAATGGAGTCTCTGATAGTGGCGATCTCAGGTCTGGAGGAGGGGGAGTTCCTGATATCCCTGGATATCAAGGATGCATACCTTCATGTTCCGATCTGGCTGCCTCACCAGGCTTACCTCAGATTTCCGCTGCTGGACTGTCACTATGCGTTCCAGGCACTGCCATTTGGCCTCTCCACGGCACTGAGGGTGTTCAGCAAGGTCATGGCAGAAATGATGCTACTCCTCCGCAGCCGGGGAGTGAACTTTATTCCATATCTGGACGATCTGATAAAAGCATCTTCCAGGGAGAGGTTGTTGCAGAGTATTGCTCTCTCAACTCGACTACTCCAGGATCATGGGTGGACACTCAACCTTCCAGTCACATTTGGAACCAACAAGGAGACTGCCTTTGTTTCTACCGTGGAGAAAGCATTGGTGATCCAGTCGATGGTACGGAACTTCCTGAAGCCAACCCGGGTATCTGTTCATCGGTGCATTCACCTTTTGGGGAAGATGGTAGCCTCCTACGAGGCTCTACAGTACGGAAGATTCCATGCGAGGTCCTTCCAACTGGATCTCCGAGACAAATGGTCGGGTTCTCATCTTCACATGTACCAGCGGATACGCCTGTCCCCGAAAGCCAGAATTTCACTCCTCTGGTGGCTACTAACTTCTCACTTACTCGAGGGCCGCAGGTTCGGGATTCAGAATTGGATCCTTGTAACCACGGATGCAAGTCTCAGGGTTGAGGAGCAGTCACCCAAGGGGAAAATTTCCAAGTAAAGTGATCCAGTCTGGAATTCATCCTTCCGATAAACATTCTGGAACTAAGGGCCATATACAACGGCCTTCTACAAGCGGCACATCTCCTGGTAACTCCGTGGGTGTTCCAGTCAGTGTATGTGTTAACTCCACTTTCACTCATCCCAAGGATTCTCAAGCTAATAAAAAGAACAAGAGTTCAGGCGATCCTCATTGCTCCGGACTGGCCACAAAGGGCTTGGTATGTGGATCTTCTGGAATTACTGCTACGTTTGACGGCATAGAGGTTGAACACCAGATCTGATCTCGGTAGGGTATTCCGACAAGGGTCATTCCTACCCTGATACAGGCTAGGAAGGGAGTAACGTCTAAACATTACCATAGAATTTGAAAAAGTATGTGTTTTGGTATGAATCCAAGAGGTTTCCTACGGTGGAGTTTGAACTGGGATGGTTTCTCCTCTTTCTGCAAGCAGGTGTGGACTTGGGCCAACGTTTGGGCTCCATAAAGATTTTGTCCTTGTCCGTTTTCTTCCAGAAGCAATTGGCTGTTCTCCCGGAGGTTCAGACTTTCTTGAAAGGGGTTCTGCACATCCAACCACCTTTTCTGCCTCCTACGGCACCGTGGGATCTTAATGTGGTGTTGCAGTTCCTGCAATCGGATTGGTTCGAGCCTTTACAGGAGGTGGATGTCAATTTTCTTACTTGGAAGGCGGTCACATTGTTGGAATTGGCATCTGATAGACGTGTGTCTGAACTGGGGGGCACTGTCATGTAAGAGCACATATTTGATTTTCCATGAGGAGAGAGCCGAGCTTCGTACGCGTCAGCAGTTTCTTCCAAAAGTTGTCAGCTTTTTGTATTATCCAACCTATTGTGGTGCCAGTGGCTACTGACTCCTCCATTACCTCAAAGTCCTTGAATGTTGTGAGGGCTTTGAGAATATATGTGAAGAGAACTTCTCGTCACAGGAAGTCGGACGCTCTGTTTGTCCTTTATGATCCCAACAAGGTTGGGTGTCCTGCTTCTAAGCAGATCATTTCTCGCTGGATCAGGTTTACTATCCGACATGCTTATTCTACGGCAGGCTTGCCGTGTCTAAAATCTGTTAAGGCCCACTCTGCTCGTAAAGTGGTTTCTTCTCGGGCGGCTGCCCGGGGTGTCTCGGCTTTACAGTTTTGCCGAGCAGCTACTTGGTCAGGGTCGAACACGTTTATTAAGTTCTACAGGTTCGATACTTTGGCCTCTGAGGACCTAAAGTTTGGTCAATCAGTTCAGCAGGAACCTAAGCACTCTCCCTGCCGTTCTGGGAGCTTTGGTACATCCCCATGGTACTAAATTGGACCCCAGCATCGTCTAGGACGTAAGAGAAAATAGGATTTTAATTACCTACCGCTAAATCCTTTTCTCGTAGTCCATAGAGGATGCTGGGCGCCCGCCCAGTGCTTCATATTCCTGCATTGTTACTTGGTTCAGTATTGTTTCAGCCGTTGCTGAATCGTTCCAAGTTGGTTAGCTTGGCTTTCCTTTTTGTTATGTGTGAGCTGCTGTGAATCTCACCACTATCTGTGTATTTCCTTCTCTCAAAGTATGTCCGTCTCCTCGTGCACAGTTTCTAGACTGAGTCTGGCAGGAGGGGCATAGAGGGTGGAGCCAGCCCACACTATTAAACTCTTAAAGTGCCCATGGCTCCTGGTGGACCCATCTATACCCCATGGTACTAAATTGGACCCCAGCATCCTATACGGACTACGAGATTTACTGGTACGTATTTAAAATCCTATTATTATTTTTTTTTGCACTTTAAACACCAAAGCCACTAGTTCTAACCACAAATCATCACATTAATGAGTGAACTTTCTTTAGATTACTCTTGAGAGAGTTTCCGTTTTGAGGAGAACTAAATGCATTGACTGTTTATTTGCATCTACTAGCCTACTGTCTACAACGTTGAAAGAACGGACAGAATCAATCCTTGCAATACCCAAAGAGGAACCCAATTGCAAACATTTGTTTCTCACAGACCACATTTACCTTGCAGCAAGGCAGGGGAACACTGGACCATGAGGTTGCTGTTGGGTGAGTAGAAGCTGGCATTTAATCTAAAACTGTAACTTTAAGAAGCATAAGCTCTTTCCTATTGCAAACCCCCAGCAGGTAGTGTTCGTTGAGTGCCCGCAGGAGTGGGGCACGTTCTTCAGACCTGTTTTCAAAGTTTTTTTGATTTTCAAGTTTTTGCCTCAGGCGACATCCACTTTGGGCATACAGTTCTCCAGGCAGCCTGAGCGTTCCCATCCCTTGGGGGCGGCTGTTGAACGTCCTCCTGTACAGTGTTCCCACGGCCTTGCTGCAAGAGAAAATAGGATTTTTGGTCACTTACCATTGAATCCTTTTCTCTTAAGTGGGCTGGGGGACATTGCATTTCCTCCCTTGCAGTCGTCCTTTCCTAGCACTGTTAAAGTTGTACTGCCTGCTGGAATTTGCAGAGGGGAGGAGCTTGGGCTTCTTAGAGCTACAGTTTTAGATTTAGTGCCAGCTCCTGCTCACCCAGTGACAACCCCATGATCCAGTGTCACCCAGACTGCTTAAGAGAAAAGGGTTCAACGGTAAGTAACTAGAATATCTTACGGTCAGTCTGCCCTGATTGGTAACTTGGTGGGCAATATGGAGCACTCACTGAGACAAAGTTTAACTTGCAAGATCATGCCTTTTATATTGTTTGGTACATCTAACCTCATACTGTAGTACTATTCTCCCCCTCTCAACAAATGTTCTGTATGATACAGACAAGCTGTCATTTTGCCTGAAACAATATAACCATCTGCGGAAATACGTTTATTTAAAATTAAGTATACTATTATGGCAGAACAAATTCAACCCATCAAATGAATAAAGTATAGATAATATCTTTATATAAAAAGGAAATATATGAAAGTTTTACACAATGGTTAAAAAGCACTTAAAAATAAATAGCAGTTAATTGTCAATATACCAGCTTGGTCTAATGTACCAGCTCAGACATGCATGTCTACTGCATATATCTCCTTAAATATAAAGAGTACATAACTGCAATGCAAGTAGAGATGTGTCCTCCTACATCCTTGCTGCAGCCACGTTAAACAGCCCTTCTAGTCATACCACGCCATGGCGTGACTCTAGTGCCTATTGTCTTTATGTGTGACTTTATCCATAAAAATGCGTCTTAGTCATATCACTATGTGAATAGGACGCAAAACAGCTTATGCTGATTAAAATGATATGCATCATATCTATTATGTGTGTGTGTGTGTGTGTGTGTGTGTGAGACTATGGCTGCATTTGCATAGGAAATGCTACTTTACAGACAGTTGCACATGGAATATAGACATGTCGCATATCATTTTAATCTGCATAAGCGGCTAGTGCATCATATTCATATAACAGTGTGAATAAGATACATTTTTCGGCATCAGCATGCAATGCAAGTGGGCCCAGCAGTTCCTGGGCAGCTATGTCCTGCTCGACATAGCTGCCCAGAAACTGCTGGCTCACTTGCATTGCGTGTTGATGCTAGATCTATGAGCACTCATCTGTATTAAACTTTTTTTTATGGACTACAACTTATATAGAGCTCTTTTTGCACAAAAACGTATAGAACTAAAATGGAAAGGGCAGCACTGAAAGTAGTAAATAAATTAAACAAAAATGAACTGAAACTCACAAGAATTAAATAATGTAAATAGTGTTCACAGTCTTCTCAAATGAAAGTGTCCACTTATACTCCTTTCGCGAATGCCGGATCCCATCCGGAAATTGGAAACGGGTCCTTCTCGGGTGGGATCCGGCATTGGACGCTACTGCTGGCTTCCCCGACCTGGCAATATGCCGGGCGGGTTGCCATAGCGTCGGGAGGCGGAGCCTGCAGTGGGGGCAGAGGTGGCGCTGGGATCCTCTCCGCTCCGCCTCTCCCTGTTGTAGTGAACAGGTCCTGTGTCACAACGACCTGGGAGCCTGTTTACGCTGCCATTGACCCAGTATTCAACCAGGAAATAACACTGCTTTATTTCCCACATTGAATTACAGGTCCAGGTAACCCGGGATTTCGACTATGGGGCTTTCACACTGCACGCCAAACTGTGTCACCCCGGCACTATGCCAGGTCGATACCGGGTTATTTATGCGGTGTGAAAGGGGTATTACCAGTGTAATCCAGCTATAATAATTAAGGTACCGAGGTACGTCTGATGATCTGCCCGCTGTGTAGAGTTAAGTGCCAAGACAAATTATCCTGATTCAAAGTTACAAAGTATGGGGAAGATGATACAAGTTAGTTGCCCAATTATGAGCAAAAAACATTGCATCACCTATCTTTAATAAAGATGCTAGGAAAGGGGCAAAACTGGTCAGAGATGATACCAGTGGGTGTAAATACAGGATGTAATGGCAGACTAGCCCTGAAGTGGGCGTCATGACTTCCTCTATTGCTCTAGGTTCTGCATAACAGCCCTCAACTTACAGTATATGGGGAAATTCATCTATGATCTCACACCCGCAAGGGTGAGGTAATAAACTTACTATTGCGTATGTAAATTTTTTGTTTTGTGCTTCACGTGAAGTTATTACATTCCTCTGTTTATATAATATGAATAAAGTCTTAAGTGAATTTCAGTACCGTATTTTAAAAATTTGAGTGACTATTTTAATATAAGAATATTATGTTGGGGTATTACCACTCTACTACACACTTACTAGCGCACCTGAGGTATTTTGTTTTTTATTTAGAGATAGATACCGATATATATTTATTTATTTTTTCGCATCATTAGTTGTGGACATGGATGGAGGACCTACAAAAAGAACTTTTAGATGATGTCTATGCGGAGTCAGTGGAAGCTGTTCAGGATCTAATAAAGCGATTTGGTCAACAACAACAAACAACTCTACAATTTACAGTAAATATTATAAAAGAAGGAGAAGATCTCATCCAACAGCTTAGGTAAATAGCCTAACATTAGTCTTTTTATAAAATATTTGCATGATTTTTTTTTTTTATTCTTATTTTTTTTTTCTTTTGTTCGATAAGTATTGTCTTTCATGTACATATAACTATATATTATGTTTTTAGTTTTTATTCACTTGGCTCAATTCAGTACCCTAACGGTGCAAGTAAGTGTGGCTATATACTGCACTTACAGTACCTCCGGGCTTGTAGAGTTTTGTTTGCAGCCATACAGGCCTGGATACAGAAATTCATGAATCCGGGGTGAGGTCATGTTGTCAGCTTTTCCACGCCATTGTAGCAGCAATTCACCCTCCTTGCATGCATTTGATCAATTTTTGTGGATTCAGCTTCAAACGTGTTTCTGCCTTTCCAGTGGATCACATCTGTTTGTGTTTTTAGTTTCAGTGGTTGTGTGTATCTTCGTTTTTTTTATGTTCTAATAATATAATATTTTTTATTTATATGTATTGTTCATACATGGAACAGGTGATATGTATCTCAGAGAGCATGTTTTATGTGTAATCAACAACAAACTTCTCTTCTGTTTTTTTATGTAAAGGGATTCAGCTATTTCCAGTAACAAAACTCCACACAACAGTTCTATCAATCATATTGAAAGTGTTCTTCAACAGTTGGATGAAGCCCAGTCGCAGATGGCGGAACTTTTTCAAGAACGAAAAATAAAACTTGAACTCTTCTTACAGCTGCGAATATTTGAAAGAGATGCTATTGATGTAAGTAATGTATTTTGCTGAATTGCATGTTTTACAAAGCTAATGGTTTCTCAAAGTACCTTTTCATACTGTACTCATGTTAAACGTTTTGTTACATTAAAAGCCCCCACTTTCTCACCTGGCTCCTATTACATTAAGCCAGTAGTCATATGGCACTGTGAGTTTGCAGCGCAGGAGCTAAAGTTGAATCTACCATAATGCTGAATGTAGGGCTTCTCTTGTACTTCAGGAAGAGGTGTGGATTCCTTCAAAGCTGAGAGAGTGATGCATGTTCAGGTAACCGGAAAGGGTCTCACATCTGTTATTTGTTGGAAGCAAAAAAGAAGGGTTCTCCATAACATATGTGGACTTTCTCTGGCTGGGTCCACAGGTTATCCACAGGATAACTTGGCATATGCCAGAGCGACAGCGGAAATGGCACCAACACGGTCACGAGCTTTCTGGCCTCCCAGGATGCATCGGGGCTTCACCATATAATCCCGCCCACTGACTCAGTCAAATCAGTTTTTTGTTTGGTGTGGCAGGAGCCGGACCATGGTCACAGGGCTGCTGTTAATAAAGCAGCCTGAAGCTTTTATTATGTTTTTTTTATAGTCTTACTATGTTTTCTCTGACGTCCTAGTGGATGCTGGGAACTCCGTAAGGACCATGGGGAATAGCGGGCTCCGAAGGAGGCTGGGCACTCTAAAAAGATTTATGACTACCTGGTGTGCACTGGCTCCTCCCACCATGACCCCCCTCCAAGCCTCAGTTAGATTTTGTGCCCGGCCGAGGTTGGATGCACGCTAGGGGCTCTCCTGAGCCTTTAGAAAGAAAGATAGAAATTAGTTTTTTTATTTTCAGTGAGACCTGCTGGCAACAGGCTCACTGCAGCGAGGGACTAAGGGGAGAAGAAGCGAACCTGCCTGCTTGCAGCCAGCTTGGGCTTCTTAGGCTACTGGACACCATTAGCTCCAGAGGGATCGACCGCAGGCCCAGCCTTGGTGTTCGGTCCCGGAGCCGCGCCGCCGTCCCCCTTACAGAGCCAGAAGCAAGAAGAGGTCCGGAAAATCGGCGGCAGAAGACATCAATCATCACCAAGGTAGCGCACAGCACTGCAGCTGTGCGCCATTGCTCCTCACACACACTTCACACTCCGGTCACTGAGGGTGCAGGGCGCTGGGGGGGGGGGCGCCCTGAGAAGCAATAATAACACCTTGGCTGGCAAAAATACCACAATATATAGCCCCAGAGGCTATATATGTGGAAAATACCCCTGCCAGAATATAGGAAAAAGCGGGAGAATAGTCCGCGGAAAAGGGGCGGAGCTATCTCCCTCAGCACACTGGCGCCATTTCTCCTTCACAGATCCGCTGGAAGGAAGCTCCCTGGCTCTCCCCTGCAGTCTACACTACAGAAAAGGGTAAAAAAGAGAGGAAGGGCACTAAATTTAGGCGCAGTATACAATTATATAGAAAAAGCAGCTATAGGGGACATAACTCAGTTAGTCCCTGCATTATATAGCGCTCTGGTGTGTGCTGGCATACTCTCACTCTGTCCCCCCAAAGGGCTTTTGTGGGTCCTGTCCTCTGTTGGAGCATTCCCTGTGTGTGTGCGGTGTGTCGGTACGGCTGTGTCGACATGTTTGATGAGGATAATGATGTGGAGACGGAGCAGATGCCTTTAGAAGGTATGTCACCCCCTGCGTGGCAGACACCTGAGTGGTTGAGCTTATGGAAAGAAATGAGTGCACGTATAGACTCCTTACATAAGAAATTTGACGACATGCCAAATGTGGGACAGCCGACTTCTCAGCTCGTGCCTGTCCAGGCGTCGCACAGGTCATCAGGGGCTCTAAAACGCCCGCTACCTCAGACCGCAGACCCAGATGTCGACACTGATACTGACACCAGTGTCGACGACGATGAGTCTAACCTGATGCCCACTAAGGCCATTCACTGCATGATTGAGGCAATGAAAGAGGTGTTACACATTTCTGATATAAATACAGGTACCACTAAAAAGGGTATTATGTTTGGGGAGAAAAAACTACCTGTAGTTTTTCCCCCATCAGATGAATTAAATGAAGTGTGTGAAGAAGCGTGGGTTTTCCCTGATAAAAAGTTAGTAATTCCTAAGAAGGTACTAATGGCGTTCCCTTTCCCGCCAGAGGATAGGTCACGTTGGGAAACACCACCTAGGGTGGATAAAGCGCTCACACGTTTGTCTAAAAAGGTGGCACTACCATCTCCGGATACGGCCGCCCTCAAGGAACCTGCTGATAGAAAGCAGGAGGCGATCCTGAAGTCTGTATATACACACTCAGGCATTATACTTAGGCCAGCTATTGCGTCAGCATGGATGTGCAGTGCTGCCGCTGCGTGGTCAGATAAACTGTCAGAAAATATTGACACATTAGACAGAGACACGATCCTGCTAACCATAGACCATATCAAAGACTCAGTCTTATATATGAGAGATGCACAGAGGGAAATCTGCCGACTGGCATCTAAAGTAAGTGCATTGTCCATTTCTGCTAGGAGAGGCTTATGGACTCGCCAGTGGACGGGAGATGCAGATTTTAAAAGGCACATGGAAGTTTTGCCATATAAGGGTGAGGAATTATTTGGGGATGGTCTCTCGGACCTAGTTTCCACAGCAATGTCTGGGAAGTCAGCATTTTTACCCCATGTCCCCTCACAGCCTAAGAAGGCGCCGTTTTATCAGGTTCAGTCCTTTCGGACCCAGAAAAACAGGCGTGGAAAAGGCGGGTCTTTTCTGTCCAGAGGCAGAGGTAGGGGAAAAAGGCTGCAACAAACAGCAGGTTCCCAGGAGCAAAAGTCCTCCCCCGCTTCTTCTTCCAAGTCCGCCGCATGACGGTGGGGCTCCACAGGCGGAGCCAGGTACGGTGGGGGGCCGCCTCAAGAATTTCAGCGATTAGTGGGCTCGCTCACAGGTGGATCCCTGGATCCTTCAAATAGTATCTCAGGGGTACAAACTGGAATTGGAGGCGTCTCCACCCCACCGGTTCCTAAAATCTGCCTTGCCGATTGCTCCCTCAGACAGGGAGGCGGTGCTAGCGGCAATTCACAAGCTGTATTCCCAGCAGGTGATAATCAAGGTACCCCTACTTCAACAAGGCCGGGGTTACTATTCCACACTATTTGTGGTACCGAAACCTGACGGTTCGGTGAGACCCATTTTAAATTTGAAATCCTTGAACACATACATAAAAAAATTCAAGTTCAAGATGGAATCGCTCAGGGCGGTTATTGCAAGCCTGGACGAGGGTGATTACATGGTATCCCTGGACATCAAGGATGCTTACTTGCATGTCCCCATTTACCATCCTCACCAGGAGTACCTCAGATTTGTGGTACAGGATTGCCATTACCAATTCCAGACGCTGCCGTTTGGACTGTCCACGGCACCGAGGGTATTTACCAAGGTTATGGCGGAAATGATGATACTCCTTCGAAAAAAGGGAGTTTTAATTATCCCGTACTTGGACGATCTCCTAATAAAGGCGAGGTCCAAGGAACAGTTGTTGGTGGGAGTAGCACTATCTCAGGAGGTGCTGCACCAGCACGGCTGGATTCTGAATATCCCAAAGTCACAGCTGGTTCCGACGACACGGCTTCTGTTCCTGGGTATGATTCTGGATACAGTCCAGAAAAAAGTGTTTCTCCCGGAGGAGAAAGCCAGGGAGTTGTCATCTCTAGTCAGAGACCTCCTGAAACCAAAACAGGTATCAGTGCATCGCTGC